>NW_006800339.1:511409-529360 GCF_000485575.1 Poecilia formosa
TAGGTAACCAGAGAGTGAGTGAATTAGTTGCTAGGTAACCAGAGAGTGAGTGAATTAGTTGCTAGGTAACCAGAGAGTGAGTGAGTTAGTTCCACCATCTTTGCTTAGCTGACCTTGAGAGGTTGAGCTACTAAAAGCAGTTCCACCATCTTTGCTTAGCTGACCTTGAGAGGTTGAGCTACTAAAAGCTTTCATGCTGTGTGAAAATGGACCACCGTTCAGTGAGTCTTCTATCCATTGAATATTGTCAATTGATATTGATCCTGTGTTTATATATTGTTACTGATTTATTATTCAGCTCTAGGTAATTCATAACTTGCAACAAAAAAAAAAACCTAAGTATTTTTGGTCTAATTTTTAGTCCAAATATCTTATTCCACTTCAAATTAGACAAAACTAATTTACAAGCAACTTTTCAGTAAGTTATAATAACTTTTTTTAAGTCAATAACTTCCACTGGCAGATTATCTGCCATTATCTACAAGCTTCTGTATCTTGATGAAAAGTTACTTTTAAATTAGTTTTGCCATATTTGAAGTGTCGTAAGATATTTTCACTAACACTAGACCAAAATAGTTGGTAGGATTTTGTGTTTTTGCAGTGTAGGGCCTGAAACGGAGAACTTTAGTCGTCGCCTGCTGCTTCCCCTCAGTGTGGGAACGGGCATTGGGCCTCTTCGCTCGGATCATCACATTCCTGCTGTAGCAGCGGTGGGTCCCACGAGGGCCGGGCATGTGGGCTCCGGGCTTTAGCTGCACCGCAGTTTGTGCACACGGTGCCTGGAGAGACCTTCATACTTGGCTATCGTTCACGTTTTCGGTCATTTATTTTCATTTTAACTGGCTGAGATAGGCTGTGTCATCATCCTCTCTCCCTCCACTGCAGCCCTCATGAGACACGGTTGTCTTCTCACAGTTTAGTGATGCATGGCAAAGATATCTGCTTCATACTCACCTAAGGCTTCAAAATGCTTTTTTACACGCTCTGTTATACGTAAACTTTCACTTCTCTCTAAAGACAACTGCTTCATGCCGAGTTTCAGTGTGGTTCTCTGAAAGTCACAGTTTTTAATATAAAGCAGGAATTTAAACTCACTGACTGAGAGAAATGCACCACGATTGTGTTGCTTTTGGCCGCTTTCCCAGCTTCTTGCTTTAATTTCTCCTCATCTTGTCGTTTGAGCTGCTGTTAGTGGAACAGAGCTCTCACCACGCATCTGCTCGGTCGAACCGAGAGACGTGAGTCAGGGGAAAGTGTTGGTTTGGATTTCCCTTCACCTCAGAGTCCAGAGGAATGACTTTTGTTTGACTTGGTAGGCTTTCAGCAAAGAGCTGTGGGTTTGTGCAGATTGCTGGAATGCATGTATCTGCGAGTTTTTGGGAAGAAATTGGGAAAAGCAAATCTGAAATATGTGGATATTTCATCACTTAAAGAGATTTGTGCAAATTCTCTGTAGTATTACTGCAATTTAATTTAATTCATTTCATATTCACTCAATAAATATGAAGAGTTCATGTAGCAACTGAAAGAAATTATGAATGAAAGGGTAAAATAAACTTTTAATATCTTCCTCTTATCCAAACATCTTAGCCATTAACTTAGAAGGCAATTAGTGACATATTTAAAATCACAAAACACACAACAAAACTTCAGTTACATTTCTTTTAAATGCAGAAGAAGAACTTGTTTTAAGTCAGTAATTCCTTAATAATGATGAAAAAGTATGGTTTATAATTAAAATAACCTGTCAGTGGCATAAGACATTTTCCCATATTATAAGTTAAAAAGTCTGGCAGATTATTTCACTTATAACAACCATTTCATTTTTCATTAATATTAAAGAATCGCTGGGTTGAACAAGCTCCTGTATCTTGCTGAAAAGTTACTTTTAAGTTAGTTTTGTTTTATTTCATGTGTACTAAGGTATTTGAACTAGAAACTAGACCAAAAATTATTGGTAAGGTTTTGTGTTTTTGCAGTATAGAAGTCCTGATTGGACACTACAGGTGTAACGCAAACCTATAAAAATGGCCTAGTCAAAGTACTGACATAATTCCAATTGAGAATATGTGGCTATACTTGAGAATTCACTGCAAAAACACAAAATCTTTACAAGCATTTTTGGTCTATTTTCAAGTGCAAATATCTTAGTACATTTGAAATAAGACAAAACTAAATTACAAGTAACTTCTCAGCAAAATATAAGGCCTTGTTTTTGTAAATAGTTCCCTAATATTGATTTTAAAAAACGTACTAGTTCCATTGGCAGATTATTTCACTTACAGTACATTTTCCCGTACTATAAATGAAACAGTCTGCCAATGAAACTAGTACTTTTTTTTTAATCAATATTAAGGAATGATTTACTTAAACAAGCTATTATCTTGTTTGAAGGTTAATTTGTCTTATTTCAACTAAACTAAGATATTTGCTCCAGAAACTAGACCAAACTTAGACTTGCAGGGTTGACGTTCACAGTCACTTTTCATCCAATCTACCTGAACTTGAGCCATTAAAGGGAAACTTTAAGATGACAGTTCTTCCCCAGCATCGCAGTCATTTCCAAACAATGTCTAAAGCAGGCCCTTATGTTGAATCCAGTCCTGATTAGGGAAGAGCTGGATGGGTTTCCTTACAACTGGTGAGGGGGACTCCTGGCTAACCACCGAGTGCTAACGTCACACTTGAATGGCCTGAAGAGGAAGTTGGCCAATCCAGGGGGGAAAGTTGTATTAGTCCAGGTGTGATGTGTGGTGGGATGGGCCTGGTCTTGCCTCAGGAATGGTCTGGAAACCTTCTCTAATCCCTCACTTTGTAGATTGCTCTATTGAACCGGGAGACACACAAACGTCCATGTGCGGGTGCATGCAGATAAATGCACTCCGTGCCCCTCCCCCGACGTCTGAGCACACAGCGTTTGAAGAATAAAGTGTCTTTCTAAAATAGAAGTCCTCTGAAATCAAAAGACTTGCTCTGCGTGGGAGGATTTGCTGTTTAAACAGGCTGGTTGTTGTCTAACAGGGGATCGAGCATGGTGCCAAGACTCTTCATGCCACCGAAGAGTTCACTTGGCACCTGCGTAGAGAGAGGCACAGATTTTAAAGGGGACTTATTATGCAAATTTCACATTTTGCATGTTTTTATTCTTCCATTTGGGTCTCAACTGCTTCTAAAAACAGCCAACGTGATTAAAAAAAACACCAAGATGGTTTTTAATAGGTTGATGTTTTTTGGTGTTAGGAAAATGAGCTGTTTCAAAAACCTTCCAATCGTTAAGTCACAATCCTGGGCACCGTTACCGAGCAACCCAAGCGGAGCTCCAGCATGTTTAGTCAGCTGTTTCTACCACTGTATGCAAAAAACAAGTGTTTGGTTGTTGACTTACCTTACTGAAACTACACTGCAAAAATACTAAATATTACCAAGTATATTGGGTCTAGTTTTTGGTGTAAATATCTTAGTACACCAGAAATAAAAAAAATAAAAAAATCACTTACAAGTAACTTTTTAGGGAGACAATGGAGCCTATTTTACTTAATATTGACGAAAATGTGCTTGTTCCACTGGCAGATTATTGAAAAATGTGTTGTTATAATTGAAACAGGCTCGTTGATTGTAGAACAAGTACTTCTTCATCAATATTAAGGATGTTTTTCTTAAACAATCTCTTAGATCTTGCTTCAGATGTACTTGGAAGTTAGTTTTGTTCTGAGATATTTGCACAAAAAGCCAGACCAAAAACACTGGATAAGTTTTTGTACTTTGTCTGTTCACTTGCTACATTCTTGTTGGTTGTGCAGGAAGCTCCACTTCTGTTTTTCAAAAATTTACAGTTGCATAATTGTGCATTTGTTTGCAGCTATTTTCTCTGTAAACATTGAGTTGGGGGATGTGGCCAGCAGCAGCTTATTTGGATTTAAAGTGACAAGACATCCTAAAACTATCTAACTACACTTGAAATAAGACAAAACTAACTTCCAAGTAACTTTTCAGCAGGACATAGGAGCTTTGTACTAGTGCCAGTTCCCCTGGCAGATTATTTAACTTCCATCAACACATTTATCCCATGTTATAAGTGAAATAATCTGCTAGTGGAACTAATTCTTTTTCATCAATATTAAGGAATTATTGACTTAATATTGAAGCTCCTATATGTTGCTGAAAAGTTACTTATAAGTTAGTTTTGTCTAATATAAGTGCTCTGATGTTTTTTCACTAGAAACTAGACCAAAAGTACTTGGCCAGGTTGACTTAAATCTCATTATTTAAAAATAATGTTGTGCAAAAAAGAATTAATGAACACGGACATATCCTAACCTGTTCAAGGAAGCATAACAGGTCAAAACCATGCAAACTGCGTCTGAGACGTCTGTTTCCGTGCCAGTGAAGGTAAACGCTTCATCATCTGGGCGCGTGTGTTTGTGCTGATGGGGGATTGTTCTCAGCTGCTGCAGTGTCCCATTCCGGAAAGCAGCTGACCGATGGGGAATCTTTCCACCTTGGAGTGGCTTTCAGCACCACCTCAGATGAAAGGTCCCCGGTTCCAGCTCCGTCGGGGGCCCACGGGCCCTCTGCCCACAGGCAGCAAAGCAGCTGACATACCTGATGAGGCCGGCGTGGGCACCTAATGAAACAGGAGGCACATAAACAAATAGCAACCCACACACACGCACGGATGAGCTAATGTGGGTGGAAAGTTTATCCCTAAACACCGTGTGGCAGGCTGAAATAACCCTGGCTCTCTCTGGCCACTCATGGGACACTTGGACTGTGGAATTTGCCTGCCATTGAAAACACGGTCACACACACACGGAGACGGTGAGAGTGTGTTTGCTCTCCTGGTGGAGTCCTCTACCGTGACCTCTGCTCAGCAGATGCACTTGTCGACGCAGGCTGCGCTCTGCAGACTGGCCCAACCTGTTCTGTCTGAGTTGTTGGTGAATACTCTCCGCAACCCCCACTGACGTTTGCACTTTATTTTCCCTTCCCTGTTCACACTCCACAGGAAAAAACACACACACAGAGATCTTCATTCCATTGTTTTAATTAAAACAAAGAGGTTTTAAGAAGGGAGTTTGCAAAAACACAAAATCTTACCATGTGTTTTTGGTCTAAGTTGTAGTGCAAATATCTTTGTATGCTTGAAATTAGGTAAAAATAACCTACAAGTAACTTTTCAGCAAGTTATAAGAGCTTGTTTTAAGTTAGGTTGAAACAATTAATCGGATTAATTGTGATTAATCAATTATTGAAATAAACATCAACTAATTTAGTAATTGATTAATCGTTAACTGCAGTATAAAGACTCAAAAAGGCCATTTGTTGAAAGAATGACATAATAAAATCAGTAATTAAACCAAAATAAATATATACATTGCATTTAAGATTTGTCTTTAAGCAAGTTTTTTGATCCAATTATTAATTGATTAATTAAAAAGATAATCAGCAGATGAGCAGAAAGGACTGAGCTTTTCACATGTTGATGTTAGAAGTATTTTTAGCTGCAGATTCATCCTTTGCTACAAATGATCAACCGTTCACTAAAGGAATGCTGATGTTGCATTTTAGGCTGTAAAATGTCATAAATTATGAGCTTATTTGTATCTACTAATGGATTTCAAATATTATATTTTAAAAAAATGAGTGGTTAAATGAAAACATTGCAGAATGTCCAATTTATAGTCAGAACAATCGATTACTAATATAATTGTTGGTTTCAGCATGAGTTTAAAGTCAGTAATTTCTTAATATTCATAAAAAGTACCATTTCCACTGGCAGATTATTGTACTTATAACATGAGAAAAGTTAGATTAGTCTTATTTCAAGTGTACTAAGCACTTTGCACTAGAAACTACAGAAAAATAGTTGGTAAGATTTTGTGTTTTTGCAGTGCAGGAGCCCTGATTGGCATCAGCACATGTCCGTTCGCACCTCGACCCCCCTGTGACATCCTGGCCCGGCCCGGCTTCAGTGGGGCTCTTCAAACCCAGCCTGCAAGCTGGTCGGCCTCCGCTTGGCGGAAAAAGGAGTTGTCAGCTTTAGGGGCTTTGCGCCGGAGCAGCTGCCACCGGTCAGGGAGATATATTTAAACTGGTAAGACACAGGGAGCCAGCAGTTTTTACACTTGCTACTTGCTGCTCGGCGTGCCAGTGAGCAACCCAAATCCCTTTATCCACACAGAAGCACCGGCAGCTCTGGGGCAGAACAAGGAAGTGAGGGCTGGGAAAGTGTGAGCACAGCTTCTAACAAGGCGCATCATTTTCAATCCCTCTGCAATGCTTCCTTTCCGTTCAGGGTGTTCGCTCAACCCACCAGTGGTGGTACTTGGACTGTCTTCACTGGTTCTTCTGTTAAATATTTCCAAACAGATGAATCAGGAGCAAATACCAAGGCTGTGATGTTGTGAGAAAAAAATCTCTCTGACACTTGTTTGTTTCTGCTTTTTTTTTTTTGTTGAGTACATTAACGGGGACCTATTATGCAAAATTCACATTTTGCACGTTTTCATATTTACATTTGAGTCTCAACTGCTTCTAAAAACACATTAAAAAGAAACACCCTGACGTTTTTTTGTTAAGTTAATGTTTTTTTTTGTCTGGACAATGAGCTGTTTCAAAAACCTCCTGAGTCTCAAGTCGCGCTTCACTGTTTCCTAGCAACCCCAGCCTGTCACCTAGCAACCCAAGCACAGCTCCAGCATGTTTGGTCAGCAGGTTTTGACACCGTATGTACAATGGTGGCAACAAACGACAAGTGTTTTGTTATTGACTTAACTTCCAGAAAAAACTTTCTGCATTCTTGTTGGTTGTGCAGGAGGCTCCACATTTGCTTTTCGAAGATATACAGTTGAATAATTGAGCATCTGTTTGCAGATGCTCAATTCTGCAACTCTTTCATGTTAGAGTGTAAAAGTTGATTTTTGTCTAATATCTATTACTTATTTTTGAGTCGTGAACTCTGACCTTAACTGAGAGAATGGTTTAAATGTTCTGAATTCTTTTTTTGAGTTTCCTGTTTGAGTTGTAGACGGTAGACTAACAAACCCACAAACGTTCTCCAATGTTCCATTTTTTTCTCCATTTCTGGTCTTCAATTTATTCAGATCAGGAGACGATGTGATGTTTTTTTATTTGTTTTATCTTACTTCATGTTGTCAGGTAGGTTCTATTTAAATTATTTCTTGATTCTGCAGCTCTGGCAGCAGTTAAATATGTAGAATTGAAGATTATTTTGTTTCTCATTTATTCTTGACTTTCTCTCGTAAAATGTTTCTTTTAACTCCTATTTCTTCTGCTTCGTGTTGTCAGGTGGGTTCTATCAACAGGGTTTGTACTGGTGCTTGAAATCCTTGAAATGCTTGTGTTTCCAAGGTTTGAATTTCCGTATACAGTCATTGAAAGAGCAATCTATCACTTGATTGAAGAAAACATTATTTAAGTTGAAACCAGATATTGAAAGATAATAAAAACACACATTCACATTGTTTTCTCACTGCCTGAAGTTAAATTAGACCAAATTATATTTGATGTAGGTTAATTAGAATTAGAAAAACTATTTCTATTTGCCAAATGCCTGAAAATGTGGCAATTTTTTTATAGATTATTAAAAAAAAATAATTTAGTTTACCTTGCCCCTTTTGTAGACATTATTAATAACAATAATAAATAATATATAACAGAGAATCGAAACTGTTTTTGTTTTTGTTGTTGGAAACGTTTGAAAACATACCATGAACATGCTTGAAAAGTGCTTTAATATTTATATTTGTTTCTGTAGGTGTGGTAGTTTAATTTTTCACATACTCTGTGCCCTGCTTGGTTTTGATAATTAGTAAATTAATTACAATTTAAAAGCTGCCTTGTATATTTACTTTGGTTATTTTTATCCAATATAAAAACTGATGCTCTTAAACATTAACAATATAAAAAAACAGGAAAAAAAAAAAACTGCAAGTGGGTGAATTTTACCAAAGACCACAGGAAGAAACGTCTTCATTTCACCTTTTAATAGCCCATTTCAGGCATCATCTCAGCACAGGAACTTTATTTTTAAGTTAGCGGTACAAATGCTGAGGCTGCAGAATTGCTCCCACCGGCTCGGCAGTGATTTCTTCAAATCATCCTTCCCTGTGGTTTTATTAGGATTGATGGCCCCCAGAGGCCCACTTCGGTGCCACGCGGGTGTCATAAGAGTGTAAAAACCAGTTACATACACAAACTTACAATGCACACAAAGCTGTATATGTAGTCGGACGGGCCCCGGTGACGATAAAAGCAGATGTTTGTGTTTGGCTGTGAGTCCTGTTGATCTGAAACCCCGTCCCATTGAGCTGGGGGGTCCGTCCCTCCTTCCTGCTCAAAAGCATTTTGAAAACAACTTTCATGCCGGCTTTTAATAGGAGGTGATGAGTTTATGATTTAGAGCGGAGTCCTCTGAGAGCTCATGTCTGGGTTTTTGGGCTGTATGAGAGGGTTGGGGTCTTCAATCAAAGCCTCACCGCAAATAATTGTGTCTGTTTTATGTGTCACCATGTTTAAAGACACGAGTCATGTCCCGGTACCCGCGTGCGCCAGTTTTCAAGGTCACCTAGGAGAGGAATGCATCAGGAAAATCTCGGCCTTGTCACTAGAAAATCTGAGTTACTGAACAAGGCCGGCACAAACCTTTATTGGGGCCCCAAGCGGATTTTAATTCAGGGGCCCCTCATACCAACATGTCAACACCAGATACTTAATTATTCCTAAGCTGAATTATACCTACAGCTACCAACTATTACAGAGTTGGGTAGTAACCAGTTACTTTTACTCAATTACACTTACTTAAGAATTTTTTAAAAATACTTTTGGGAGTATTTTTACTATGTTGTACTTTTTACTTGAGTAATTTTATTATGAAGTATTTCTTCTTTTACTTGAGTAAAATTTCTGGATTTTCTGTCCACTGAATGAAAAACAAACATGTTTTAACCAAAAATTTACCAGACATAGACACACACCTACAGTTTTTGCTAAAGTTTTTAAAAAAAAAAAGTTTTTTATTGAAAGAAACAAATATTTTACCTGATTTTATTTTTTACTTATTTGAATTATTGTCATTTTCATCCTTAAAATACCAAAATTTCTACTTTATATTTGGTCCATCTGAATATGTATTTTTTTATTTACTGGTTGGTTGTTTGTTTGGTCCTTAGTCCTTGCTTGGGCTTTTTTTTTACTACTTTTTTTTTTTTCTTGAGTAATTTCTTGAATGGCTACTTTTTACTTTTACTTAAGTAGTGCTACTTTTACTTAAAAGTAAATTTTTGGGGTACTCTGCCCATTTCTGTTCTATTATTAGTCATTAAATTATGAATTAATTTACATTGCATTATATTTGAATATAATTTAAAAGGAAATTAATTGCTGTAATCCAGAAACTCAATATCATACAGACATTCATGATGTATTTCAAATGTTTTTGTTTTTTTCTGGTAGTTTTGAAGATAATGGCTCACAGTGAAAGAAAAAAAAATATTATTGTAGAAATTATGGCCTTCTGAAAAGTGAGATCATCTAACCTATATAGTAACTCTGTAGCAGGGTTTCTTTTGCATGAATTCGAAGATGTTTTGCTTCCACGTTTTTCCTTCCACTCAACTTTCCATTCCAAAGGTTTTGTAGGTTTTTGATGTCATCATAACATAGTACCTCTGCATTGAAAAAAATTATTTTTATTGGTCTTATGTAATATTCAAGTTTTCTAAAAAAAATAAATTTCAGGTTTTCATTAACTGTAATCTCTGATGATCAAAATAAACAGAAATAAATGCTTAAATGCATCACTCTGTGCTGAATAAATTCATTTTTTTTAGTTTTCTGAATGAAGATATCCATCTCTATATGTTTTGCTTAACCACCTTTAACCAAATTTTATGATTTATGTGACAGAATCAAACTGAAACGGAATAATGAAGCTGTGGTATGCGGGTAAAAAAAAACTCCTTCAGTGGAAAAAACCCACGCATTTTCTGCTAACGTGTTGCCACTGTCACTACCTGAGCCCCCCCCCCCCCCCGCTTCCCACCTCACCTGCACAAACTAAAAGCTGCCGCTCACAGCTACAGGCGCAGACTTGTCCTGTTAAAATAGCTGAAAGTCATTCCGAGAAAAAAAAAAAGGTGTGTGAATGAATTACCTGTAAAACGTCCCATTAGCAAAGACACATTTCTTTTAAGCGAGGATGATGATGGACACCACTTTGGGAAATGGATAAACTTTTACATAATACACCAATGGCAGCTATCAACTCCGAACACAAGCTCTTTTAAATTATTCAGAACACATAATTAATAGCTAAAAATACCAGATAGTAGATGAATTTGTGTATTCAGGTGTAAATTAAATAGATGCTGTCAGTGTATTGTGCTCACCAGGACAATGCGGCTCATTGTTCTGCTCTTATTTGTTGTTCTGTTCTTAACTTTACTTCTTCCTCATCATTGTGCATCGCTTTGAAACTCCAGCTCAGTTTTGCTAGCTTTATTTTACCGTGTGTGTGTGTGAACCAGGTTTTTGTATCCTTGTGGGGACCCTACATTGTGAGGTTGTCGGGACCACTGCTGCTTGTGGGGACATTTTCTTGGTCCCCATAAGGGGAAATGTTGTTTTTGGGTTAGGGGTTTGGTTTAGAACTTTAGGTGTGAATTGAGTTTTGGTTAGGAATAGGTATGTCATGTTTAGGGTTAGGGATAGGGTTTGGGGTAGAAAACGAAGTGAAGTCAATGTAAAGTCCCCACAAGATATGAAAACCCGACTGTGTGTGTGTGTTCTCATAAGCCAAAGCATGTGTGACGGGAGGGCAGGGCAGTCTGCGGCCGCGGGGCACATGTTACTTGTTTAGTTTGGTTTTCATCAGCTCCCCTCTGTGTTCTGTTGTTTATTCTCCCCCCACTTCTTTTTTTCTTTGCTCTCTCTCTCTTATCTTTTTATCTCCTCTTTGTCTCTCGGTTCCTTTGCTGAACTCTGAAGTAGTTTCTGCGTGTTTAAACAGCATCTCTTTTAATCCCAGGTTTGTTTCCAGTAAAGCTGAGCGACCGCAGCACTCTGACACTGGGTGGAAGTAGGCCCGCCACGATAAATTGTTCCAGAAGTTATTGCGATAATCGATTATATTGTTGTTTTGAGACGATTTTTAAGTAATATTACGGTAATTATACAAGAACACGTTCTCAAAGATCACTAAACTTTAAATTCTAATGAACATTTAACACTGAAGCTAGAAGACATTTTAAATATCCAACATAAACAAAACAACAAATAAGGTTAATTATGAAGTCTCTGTAAACAAAATTGTGCTTCAAAAAATGGCTAGTTGACGCTCAAACACCAAACTGAAGACTTTTGTCATCCATTTTTTGGTAGAAAGAGAGAGAAAAATTGATTAACTATAAATCATGCCAATGGAAATATCTGAGTTAGTTTTAATTTATTATGTGATTAATTGATTTACTGATTATTGTGACAGGCCTGTGTGGAAGGTCACATCCCCAAATCGAACAGATTCCTCCCAATTAATATCTGATCAACATTATTGGGAGTGATTGCAGCCTCACTCAAATCTAGAGGTGAAACGAATAATCGGATTAATTATGATGAATCTGTTGTCAAAATAATCGTAAATTAATTTATAGAACTGTCAATGCATGCAATTAATCTGTAAATTTTAAATGTTAATATTACATAACTCAGATTAATCAAGCTATTATTGTTTTTTTTTTAAATCAGATTAATCAACTAATCGTCAAAATAACCAGTGACTCACATAATTGTTAGTTGCAGTCCTAGTCAAATTACAGCAGTTTGGTCTCCTGGTTCCTGGTTTTGCTTATCCAGATAGCATTTATGAGAAGAGCTGAGCATTTCCCTAATGGTGGAGGCATTCAGATTGATCCAGCTTCAGGAAACTGGATCATGTTGCTCCTGTTAATGTAGCTCAGATGCTAACACTCAGCTAATTACTGCTAAACCACCGAAGCATTGTTCCATTGGAAAGAACTAAATATTCTCACTTTCCAGTGTAATTATCAGAAACTTCTGCTGAATTTAATCTTTTTTTCCTTTCAGGGTCAAACTGTTTCTCTCCAGCCTTTGCCCAGAATACAGGAGGTTCTGTACCAATACAAACCCCTGCAGGTTGAAACCTATGGACCCCCACCACCCGACCTGGAGCAACTGAGCAGATTTGGGTATGAATCTCTCTCTCTCTCTTTTTTTTTTTTTCCCAGTTTTGTTGCACATCCAGAGACCAAATCCGATTTAGTTAATGCAGATTATTTTGGATCAAGGGTGTGCAGCCTGCAGCTCTTTGAACCTTTCACAAGATCTCTTAATAACTCTTTCTAAAAAATGAAAAAGATCCAACGAACGTTTATAGATATAGATGTAATAACAAATGCAGGTTTAGCAGTTTTTCAGGCTTTTATTAAATTATTGCATTGAATTGCATCAACTGAATGATTCTAAAATAAATTTTTGGATCTATTTTCTTCTATTATTATTGAAAGTTTTTTTTTTTTTTTTTTTTTTTTTTTTTTACATAATTTCAGATATATGAATGATATATCGGTACTAACATCGGCATCAGCCAATATTAGTCATTATTTTAGCATATCAGTATTGGGCCACAAAATAAAAATTTGCCAGTATTAACAGCCCATATTTATTTCCATCTTATTGCTGTTTGTTTTTGGTTGTTTTTTTTCCCCAATGGTGTCAAAACGGTAGAGAAATATAATGTATAAAATCGGTAAATATCGTTTATCGACCATAACGGCAATATTAATGTCAAATATCGTTATCAGCGAAGCATATCGCTGCATCCGTACATCATTTCCACAATTAACATCACAGAAAAAAAAATTATAAATTTTTTTTGTTTTTCTTAATGTAGAATCTGAAAAACGTAATAAATTTGTGGTTCTTTAAAATTGGCAACAGATTCCCTATTCATCAAAAATTTAAAGTTATAATTTTTCAAAAGCTCTTGTAAATTTGCTTCTAGAAATCAAATTAATTGAGTTCAAAAATTTTATTTTGGATTTTAAAGGTTATAGAAAAACATGTTGACCATCTCCCAAAAGCATAGATCTTTGCATGGCCAATACACCAGATTTTATTTATTTCTTTTCTAAGTTTTTAANTCTCTCCAGCCAGAAACAATCAATGCGTCAAACTGATGGTTCATGAAACTTTATTTACAATTTTCCTCATTAATACATTGCAAGAACTTAATGAACAAATTAAATAAAGATGGTCAAATTACCATATTTCCACCTCATCTGACAGAAACAATGGGTTACTTTCTTTTTAACATGAAGTGGGAAGATAATACATTTTAAAGTTAACATGGTATAAAATGTCAGTTAAATAAAAAAACAGAAGCAAAGCTTTTAACCCAACAAAAATTGGCCCAGAGCCAGACAACTCTAGGCAGTAATCTAATTTCCTTTGCTCTAATTTCAACAAGGAAACACAGCAATATACAGTTTTACATGAGCAAACCACCCTATTTGTTTTTAGCTTATTAAAGCACAGAGCATGCTCATTTTCAGGCTAGTTGCTAAGGAAATTCTGCTGAAGATGAGCATTGAACCACACCTTTTAAACACACACTTGAGTTATTTGCACTTCAAGGTCTCATAAGGAAGAAGTATGCAACGTTCAGAGTTAAAAATAATAATGTAAATATTAAAAGGACACTATTATGTGTTTTCCAGGCACTACTTCCATTTTATAGCACAATCATGCAACTGTGTTACTTTCAGTAGTTATAAAATTGCTGTATACATCAAACATGAGTTAAAAGAATTTTTTCTTTGCAATTAAACTCCTTGAATTTGGGCCTCTGTCTCTTTAAGAAGCTCCTGCTCTTTGTGACACTTTGCTTGCAGTACGTCATTACAATGGCGCTCCTCCATTAAGCCTTTAACATTGTTCTTTGAAGCGTTGCACCGAAAAGTAGTTTATATAAACTCAGCTCAAAAGAGTCAATTTTATGTAATACTGCCCCTTTAATAAGGCCTTAAACTTAAATGTATGAATTTGGCAAAGTGTTTTTGGTCTTACTGATGCTTTGAGGAAGAAATTGATATTTCTGAGTGATGCCCATGACAATCTGCTCATCTACAAATTACTGAGAGGAGTTTCAGCTTCTCCTGAACAGGGAGTACAGCAGTGAGCTGAAGACACAGCCTTGTGGCATCCCAGTGTGAAGCAGATTTGACTGCCGGTTGTCATTGCTTGTGGCTTTAGCTAAATACTTAAATAACTAACTAACTACAACTGGACATGTAATTTAAATGGTTTTCCATATATCTTGACTAAGAAATCAGATTAAAAATTAATTAACATCTGTTCCAAATTACATTTTCTCCCAAACAAAACACTCATGATTTGATAAAATGACCTACAAAGTTCTTATAGAATCCGCTATTGGAACAAAAACAACACTGCGTATCACCAAAGGAACACACTGCATTGCAAAAATACAAAATCTTTACAAGTATTTTTGTCTAGTTTCTAGTGCAAATATCTCTGTACACTTGAAATAAGATGAAACTAACTAATACACAACTTTTTAGGAAGATACAGGAGCTTGTTTCCAGCAAATAATTTCTTAATATTGATGAAAAAGTATGTTATAGGTGAAATAATTTGCTAGTGGAACTAGTACTTTAATATTTCTATTTAGTATTAATATTAATTAGTTAAAATAAGTTCTTATATCTTTCTGAAAAGTTACTTGCAAGTCAGTTTTGCCATTTCAAGTGTACATAAATATTTGCACTAGAAACTAGACAAAAAATACTTCTGTGTTTTTGCAATGAAGTTCTGAATGTGGAGACAAAAAAAAAACCTAACGTACAAGTAACATTTCAATATAATTCCTTAAAATTGATGAAGGAATTATCAATTGTAGTACTTTTTCATCGTTAATATTGATGGTAAAGTTCTAGTTCAGTTGCCAGATTATTTCACCTAAAACATGGGAAAAATGTCTTGTTATAAGTGGAATAATCTGCCAATGTAATCGTCACTTTTTCATCAATATAATTGACTTTATGCAAGCTCTTATATCTTTCTGAAAAGTTACTTATGAGTTAGTTTTGTCTTAAGTGTACTAAGATATTTTCACTACTAAATAGACCAAAAATACTTGGTAAGATTTTGTGTTTTTGCAGTGCATATTATTGATGAACAGTGAAATTGTGAAATCTGTTGATCTTGGAGATCTTCTGGGATCTGTGCAGCTCGTCAGGTCTGGTCCATTTCATTCACGTGACTCTCCTCTGATTAACAGAGAAATGGAGAGAAACATGTGGCGGCGGTAGAAAGGGAGGGAATAAGAACTATCACCCCCGCCACAAGCCGCCACGGTGCATCTGTAGCAGGGTCCATTAACACACACAGGAAACGCTTTCCCCGACAGCCCCTTTGGGCCAATCAATCCAGGACGCCATTGGTCCAGTCTCTCTGAGTGTACGCTATCCATCAGACAGCCCAGCGCCCGGTCGTCTGCAGTCCAACTGCCTGGCACTACAGTTTGCCCACACACCGAGAGGGAGCAGCTTTTATTGGGTGACATAGACAAAACGGGGGTTTGTTGTTTCTGGGCACGCTCACCGACTCAGATCGCTGCTTCATTCTGACAGGATTCACTTCAGATGTGAATATTTGAGCAAGATGTCTGCAAAAACACAAAATCTTACTAAGTATTTTTGTCTAGTTTCTAGTGGAAATATCTCAGTACACTTGAAATAAGACATAACTAATTTACAAGTGACTTTTCAGCAAACTGTATGGACTTATCTTAAGTAAATAATTCTTTAATATTGATTAAAATAGTACTAGTTCCACTTGCAGATTATTTCACTTAAAATAAGATATTTTTCCCTTGTTATAAGTGAAATAATCTGCAAGTGGAACTAGTACTTTTTCATCAACATCGAGACACTATTGACATGTCTTATTGACAATATCCTGGAACTATAGCTTGCTGAATAGTGCTTGTAAGGTAGTTTCGTCTTATTTCAAGAGTACTGAGATATTTGCAGTATAAACCAGACCAAAAATACTTGGCAAGGTTTTGTGTTTTTGCAGTTTGACCCAAAATATATGGAAGGAAATGACACAATAACCTCCAGAGAAAGCTTGAGCTCAATTAAAAAAAGTTGTTGGATTTTTCTTTGGTAAACACCATGAGCCATTTCTTTCACTAGCTCTCGCTTTGTGTGTTTGTATTGGTTGTTTTTACCCAGAATGTCCTTCACTGAATTCCACTTCCTGGTTTTGAAACAAATGTTCACTTCAGCCAAACTGAGACCTAGATTTTTGTGTAGACCAGAATTCACGTTTTTGATTCGCATCAAAGTTTGATTACGCATTCACACCTCCCCAAACGAGCCAGAGTCTCTAAACAAACGGACTGGAGTTTGGTTGAAGTAGACTGAACGTGGCTGGTGTGAATTCACCCTTATTTACATGATGTATTCAGAGAAGTGCTGAGGTACTGCTTCTTTTGGTCAGGCTAATCAATATGCAGATGAAACACATCTTGCAATTTTGCTGCGTGCCAAAGCTCAAAGTAGGGAGGAAGAGGAGAGGGGCCCCTTGTCAGCAATTCGGGGGTCCAGAAGGACCACTGGTGGAGAGGAAGGACTACAGGCTACAGAGATAAATGAGGAACACCAATCCCTTTGGTGCAGGAAGCAGGCAGGGACATGGACAGGCTAGTTCAGACAAACCACAAGTCCCAAGATGCATTGTTCTGTTAAGTAAGAGCAAGAAATACTGCTGACATTTCTGCTCACACTGCAGCTTCTGATTCAGCTTGGTTTGACCTTTTTGTCAGATACACAGATAAGTGAGCATGTTGACCTGCACATGGTGGTTTTTTTCAGTCTGGTGTATTATTGTGTCAAATGCAGTCATGCTAAAAATTTTCCTCCTGCAGTTCCACCATTTCAGAGGCAATGGAACAAACGCAACACTGTAAATATTAACCAGACGATGCAAACGGCACGCCGGCGACCTGTGAAGGGAAAACGCTCGCATTGGGTGGAGATATGGATGTAGATGAGGTGGAAGGGGCTGCTAGGGGGCAAGTACTTATTTTAAAACACGGCTGTTTGTCTTGGTCAAACCCCACTGTGACAGCAGCTCCACTGGTGATTTGTCTTGGACGCAGACGTCAAGTGAGACCGGAGCGTTGAGCTCATGCTCCCCCTCCCTGGTGGCCCCCCAGCCCTTTGGGGCCTGTCTGTTGCACAGGACGTCCAGTCAACGCAGGACTGACTGGAGCCAGTTTTTTCTGCATCTTTCCCCTTGTGTCTTTTTTGTCCCTTTGCCCCCCCCAAAAAACCGCAGGAGCTCCACTTGGCTGCCAGAAGAAAGAAAGGCCACACCTCTTTTGCTGTCTGTACCTGAATAAATATGGGCTGAGCCGACCTCGTATATTAAAGACAGCTGCCTCCGTACTGGAGCGCTGGAGCAAAGGCGGCATGTTCGGGCTTTGGGGGCCTCCGAATGTGCCCATTCAGCTTCCACACTGCAAAAACACAAACTCTTACCAAATATTTTTGTATAGTTTCTTCTTCAAATATCTTACTACACTTTAAATGAGACAAAACTAGCTCTCAGCACAATATGGGAGTTTTTAAGTCAGTTATTCCTTAATACTGATGAAAACGTTCTAGTAGCAGTAACATGTTGATGTTAGAACCATTTTTTAGCTGCAGATGCTTTCTTTGCTGCAGTTAATCATGAATACACTAATTTTAGTTTATTTGCATCTATTAATGTATTTCCAGTATAGTATAAAAGTGGTTAAACGCAGAATCTGCAGAACAGTGACAGTTTTTTTTAATCATATTAATCAATTGTCAAAATAATCAATAGAACAGTCGATTACTAAA
>NW_006800340.1:0-38691 GCF_000485575.1 Poecilia formosa
TTTAAAATTCTTCACTTGATTAAAGAAAAACAAAACAGTGATGAAATTCCAAGAACAACAACAACAAAAAAAAAGATCCACATGCTGCCACAAGTGTTCTAGCTCTCAAAATGTTTAGGTCCCCACATCTCACTGTGCAAGAAAGTTAGCATCTATCCCTGAGCAATTGCAGGTCTGTAGTCAGGAATGTATGTACACAGCTAATTACCTAAACGCACACGCACACGCACGCACGGACAAAATAAACTTTAGAAGTACAGCTGGTACTATAAGATCTCACTAAGTCCCTTTAAAGGTGAGTTCATGTCATCGCCCTGTAAGCTATTTCAGGTCGCATTTTCCAGCACTGTCGAAGACAAAGAGTGTGAAACATTTACAGCTAACCTGGCCGCTGGTGCCATGTGGAGCATTTATGCTTTGTGTTTAAGAGTGAGGTATGTGTAATACAATTAGTGTGAGGAGTGATCTTAAGACATGCTTAAAGGAGCCTCAGCAGATGAGAGAAATTCCTGGTGTCACTGAGCTTCACCAGGGAAGGAAACACCATAATGGGTCACAGCACCTGCGCTCCCTTGAGCACTTTGGAGCCGTCAGCAGCCGACTGAACTGAACTTATTGAACCATTATCTGACTTGTTACTTTCTCTCCACTTTCCAGTTTGTCTTTCAAAGTTAAACTTAAACTTAATAGCAATTAATGTATTAAGATCTAAGGTTATCTTATATACATTCTCACTGTCACTAATCAAACTAATTAAACCTATATATATCTTTCCACGTTAACTGACAGTGATCATTATTGTAAAGAACCGAACTACAGAGCACACTAAATGTTTCATGGTAAATACAGGCTTGATATTTAGCAAATAACAGATGAAAGTTCACATATTGTATCGCCTGCAATGAAAATGAATGAGCTTTCATAAACATTGTAGCGACTTCAATCCACAAATAAAGCTGCTGAACTAGTTTTGTTTCAGTAACATGTCTCCATTGAGCCATGCAGTGTCCCACTTGCATTTTGAGGATTTATTTTAAAACTAAAACGATGAACTTTTGGGTTCAATCAAAAAAACAAAAAAAACAAAAAGAAAAATCAAGCGTATCGACTTGCGATAAAATAAATACAGGTAATCATCTACTCATCTGATGTGGAGAACCAATCTGAACAGCTGTGCCACGACAGCAAATAAGCATAAGCATTCACTATGACAGTTATCTGGACATAACACATTCCATTTACGCATGCTGCACTTTGAAAACCAGTTTGATTTGCTAGTTATTGTTCTACGTAGCTAGGCTATTTTTAGCAATACAAGCCAATAAAGCCTTTGTCTGCATTTCAAGTATTCAGACAACATTTACTACCATATTTGTGACTGACGCAATGGGTTTAGCATTACAGAAATGCAAATCATTAGTTTGGTTTCTATATTTTAACTTTGTTGCCAGCAAATAATCAGATTTTAATGAGAATTTACAATTTTTTGTAAGGATTCCTATTTGTTTATTGACTGAAAATCAGAAGATTCAAATTTCACACACATGAATGTTGTTTAGAAGGAGGCAAAGCGCAAACAACCTACACACAGCCCTGTGGATACGCCGTCAGAAGAATCCAGTGACCAGAAGTCACTGACGTCTAGGTGACGACCGTTTAACTACACAATCCCAGCTGCATGTTCTGAAAGAAAACACAGGCAGGGATTTGACTCAGTAGGTCTGCATGCTTTGAGTGAAAATACTGATCCAAAAAGGAGTACTTGTGACTGAATTTCTTCTGGAGGGATGACCTAATATGCTGATTTGCCAACCTAGTCCCCTCTAGCGGCCGCTGGCTCTGACAGAGCAGAAGATAAAATAACTTCCCTCTGGGTGTGGTAAATGGAGGGTTGAATGAGGACCTAAAAACGGGGCACGAGAGGCAAAAAATAAAAGAAGAGCGAAAGATTTTCATCTATCTGGGAAGTTGATGCAAAACCGAGGACACGGAAGGGGGGGAAAAAAAAAACAGATGCACAATCAATGTGGGACGGGAGAACAGGAACTATAAATACACATCAGGGCTGACAACATACAAGCTACAGGTGAAAACAATCAGACAATTACAGGGCAGGCTACCTGGGAAGGCAAACAAGATTCAACATGCAGGGGGAGAGCCTATCAAAACTGGCAGGAACTAACAAAAGACAAAGAGATTGTGACTGAAACCAGAAAACCAAGACTGTATGTTACACAACAGCTACCCAAAGACAAGATCAAATACTGTTTTACATAATTGCTCTAAAATTACCTCTGAATGTGTTCATATAATTAGAGGTTCCCTGTAAGGACATTTTGGCTGTTGTCTTAATAGAAATACGCAGGTTTGTTGGAAATGCTGAAGAGAAGTGTTCCTGCCCTTCTTGCTCTACTTGCATTCAAAAGCCATTACTTTTTATTGTGTGTAAATGAGTTATAGATATAACTTCAAAATGAATAGGTTTTATTGTACTCAGGAATAAGGAAGCAGGCTGTCTAAGGAATGTATTTTGTGAACAGGTTCTTCTTCTTATTATTATTATTATCTTAAAGGCACTTTGTGGTGGAAAATATAAAGTTTCCATCCAGTGTTTTGTTACCGTAATTGTTTAAAAAGAGTCATATGTTAATCCAAGAGCTTTTATTTTCACTTTTATTCTGTGTGAAGACGAAAACTATTAGACATACAGAAAATCTGATCCAAAAGCAGGTTTAAGAGACAAGCAGAAGCAGTTTCAGTCTGACAATGACAGGAGCTGAATCACAAAGCAGCACACCTGCTCTGGGCGTTGGAGCTTACACATATCTACAGCATTAGTCATAAAAAGCAAACAGTCGCAGGTCATTCACGGTGCTTTCTGTCATACCAGCAAAGCTTAGCAGTGATTAAAGAATCATTATTATCTTTTGTATCCTTAAAACAGTAGGAAAATACCCCCACTTGCCCAACCAGTGATTTTGCTTTACAAAGTGACAGTAAAAAGGGTGCATCCTATTTGCTTGGAGTAACCGAAGTATACCACGCTTATATTAGCTGGTTAATTAGTCAGGCAATCTCCCAGGAAAGAAAGCCCTTCCCAAAGCTGGTTTTAACCGACACTTAATAGGACTGTGCCTGTCCCTGGTTTTCGTGACGTGCAGTATTTCCAAACAGCCAAGTCGAGTTACCTTCTTTCAGTCAGTTGGCTGGCAGTCCACAGCAACCTGCCAGGGAGGGGCAGCTCTCAGTCAGCTTAAGCCACATAAATCTTTGGTCACTCCACTCCTCGTCAGATATCTCATTGAAAAAAAACAAAAAAAACTGTAAAACTTAAGAATGGGATGACAGAATCACTTTGCAGCCTATGTAGAAACTGTAGTAACCCAATGTAATTTATCAAGACTGATTATTTTCAAACTTTTAAAAGATTTCTAATATAGGCAACTTTATTCATTCTAATTTTAGGTAATTTATGAAGTTTATGTGAAGATACTTAACTAAAATAAAACAAAACTTAAAACACGACATTGGCAGTCGGGTTGAAAGCAACTATTTTTCCTTTTTCAGTGTCACTAAAAAGTCTCATAAGTAGCACACTAACTACAGATGTCAATGAAGTGGCCATCCCCTTCTTTGTAATGTCTATCAGGTTATCTAGGACACACAGTGTGCTGAAACTATGTGTCAGTGGTACAAAAAGTACCAGGGCTGAACGGATGTGGTAACAAATGTTCTGAACACCAGGCAGCAACCACCTGATTGACAAACAGTAATAATATCCATGCATAGTGTTCACCTGAGTGACAGCCCAAATCGTGATTTTTCACCTGAGTCTTACCAAGGAGCTAGTAATGAAAATGAAAACTTTTCACCAAATGCCACATAAACCAGGACCAACGGTTTTTATATGGGACTCACGTTTGTGCCGTTATTTCGAAAATGTTTCCATCATGGATTTTAGAGCATTTCTGCCACATCTGCTGTAACACAAAACAATAATCCATACTGACAAAGATTAAACTTGTCCTTATGTTATTAGTATTTCTGAGGTGCTAATCCGTTATTAAGCGGGTCATTGTCATTTAAAACAGGTTGTTAAACATAGGATCCACAACACCTGAGTCAAAGTGGCAACAATTTTTCATAAAACATTTCCAGAGCCAATTAGATCCATAAAGATGTGCGTTTATGTGTCCCTGCCCTGGATTGGTTTTGTGAGACAGGCGTGTCAACACTGAAGGCCTGTCACTGATTTGCCACAGTAATTCTATAATATTCTGACATATAAACTGATAAGACTCAAACAAAACTTTTGAAGTTCTTCACAGTCAAATAGTTTGACTTTCTAAATAAAACAATACCCAGGTTTGTATTTCTGAATGTGATCACTCTCACATGCCTTTCCTGACCTTTCACCTCCTTTTTCTTAAAAAAATAAAAATAAAAAAATAAAAGAAACAGGAAGCAAGAGCTTTACCTGCAGAGACCGGTTTAGCCCGAATGCAAGTGCCTGAGCAAGAGAAAGATTGTAAAAGTGTGTGCATAACTGAGCTTTGGCAAATAGATCTTTTCATTATGCTCCCAGATCTCTAAAGCACATTACATTCCTTGTTTCATCTCTAATGATATAATAGTCTTGTAATGTTTCGTTGGGTTACGGCTTTGTACCAGCTTTAATTAGGGCACTCCTTCTCACATGGATTAAAGGATCTTTGCAGTACTTGTTGTTTCATGTGCTGCCATCCCGTACAGCCTTTAGTGAGACAACAAACTAGCCGGATTTGGCAGACAGGTCTCCCTTTTTAAAGGGCGTCCTCTGAAGCTAGTCATGACTTGAACAATAGGACTTCGTTTTGCTTGTCAGGCCGGGAGGAATGCTCACCATTCATCGGTATGCAATCAGGCAATTACTCTCGCATACGTCAGCAGCCAAGTGTTTTCAGCAGCGAACGTGGAAGGTACCAGTAAATGAGCCTCGCTGGAACTGCTTTGTTGAGTTCACTGTTTGTCAAAAAGGTGTTGTCAATTTCCTGCAAAATGAGTCACACAGGGATCCTGAAGAGGACGGATAAGATGTCTTAAATTTCCTGGCATCTAAGGTCAGCAATAAAAGGAAAGTTTGAGAAACTGCTAAATCAAGGAACCCATTATTCCTGCAAACGGTGCAATGCATATGATATCTCTTGTTATCCAACGCACTGATCATCAATTCCTTGTAACATTCTTTAGACAAAAAAAGTTGTGTTTTTTTTGTTTGTTTTGTTTTGTTTTTTTTTTCTTGGCAAAAATGGTTAGGATTTTATAATTGCATACCAACGCTGTTTGAAAAGTCCAGTTTTCAGAAACTAAAAACTGTTGAGCACGCTCAAAAGATGAAACTGCGGCCGGAAGCCGGTGCAGCACAGCAGGTTCCTAAAAAACTACTTCTGGTAAAACAAGCAGGCGAGAAAGGCTGACTCACACAGTAACCAGTTCACTCCCTTATGGAAACTAGGCAGATCAGCTGCACTGAAACAATATTAGGTTTCTGAAACTCTTAATCAATAATATCCAGTTTGCTTAGATTAATAGGTTTCATGTTTGCTTTCATGCAAAAGGACTCTTGAGTAATAAAGCATTCAAATAGTTTCTCTGGAGTTTCACCTCCTTTTAAGAAACATTATGAAACCCATACAGAGTTTTTTTTTATTAGAAGGTTAATAAGAGCTCAGTAAGCTTGTTTGGTTTTCATGACACTTTGCACAACATTATCTTTAGTGCAATGCAGTGTTTGCTCTATGAGACAGTACTCAATAGGCATTGTCTGGTCTCCAGTATTAACTGAGGTTAATGTTTTAAAAATAGCATTTATAGATTTTAAAGTCAGCTTAACAAGATGGAAGGCAAGAGAGATTTTATCTGTCTTTATGGAGCATATTAGATCCTTTGTCTCCTTAATGAGACACAACATCAGAGACGTCTTACCTGGTTTAAAAAGAAAAAGAACTGGACTGTTGTGCGATGGTCTAGAGTCCTGTTTTCAGATGACGGTCAATACGGCATTTCATTTGAAAATCAAGGTCTTGGGGTCTGGAGGAAGAGTGAAGAGGCACAGACTATTGACCCAACTAAGCATTGAGTGCATAAAAATGAACATGTGTTTCAGAAGCAAGACATTTGTGCTTAAAAGGACAATTTTTAAAATGGTCTAATGTGATATTCTAATTTCTGAGATATAGAATTTGGGTTTTCTTTACCTGCAAGTCATAGTTAGGGCTGGATTTACAAGGATTTGGACACACAGGCTGGAGCCAGCTTTGGTGCCCTATGTTTTAAAGAAAAAATATTTTACTAATGCAAACTACATGTATGAAAACATGTTCGGTAGGTTTAATATTTCCCCTGTTCAACAGGTCCATATTTAAATCAACCGTAACTTTATAAATTTCAAATACCTGAATATTGTTTTTCGTCATAAGAATCCCAATAATATTATTACAACTCACCTAATATTGGCCTATGCATTCTATATGGAATACAATGTTTGCAAAACATGCATTTATTAAAAGAAACTAAAAGGAACAATTTTTTGAGACTCTCCTAAAAAAAATAGGGGCCCTGCACTGTTGTCACAAATTATAATCATTAAAACTGCAAAAAAATAAAAACTTGAAATATTTTCATTCTATGTGTAATAAATCTATACAAAATGAAAAGAAATATTTCACATCTATACAACATTCAAATATTTGGGATGCACTAGAACAGTGGTTCCCAACCGTACCCTCAGGCCCTACATGTTTTAGATATGTCTCTGTTCCAGCACACCTGATAGAAATGATTTCATGACCTCCTCTGCAGGCCATCTGATGCTGCTGAAGCCTGTTAATCATCTACTTATTTAAGTCAGGTGTGTGGGAGGAAGGAGACATGTAAAACAGCAGAACAGAAGAGCTTGGGAACCATGAATAGTACCTCATTCATAATCACATATACAAGTATATGTGACTATGGAGAAGATGAAACTATGCTATCAGACATATAGAAATGAAAGAGTTCAGCTGATTAACATTCTTTATTAATGGAAAATAAGATTAAATTCCATTGAAATATTTCACAGAAGTTTAATATCTTATAGTTCTCCAGCTTTTATAAATTATCTCAGATTGGATTGTTTATTAAAAGAATATGTTTGGTTTTTTTTTTAGCATCCTTTAAGGCCACATTTAAGGTGTGGTAAGGTGTGGTTTAGCTAAAAGCCATCAGAGAAGAAAATAAAAAAAAGGTCTGAGGAGGACTAGGGTTGGGAACCAATGCACTAGAACAGGGGTCCTCAAATTCGGCCGTGTCCTGCAACTTTCAAACGTCTCCCTGGATTCACACCTTAATCAAAAGACTGAATCGTCTCCTCAGTGTCCAGTCAAGTTCTCCATAGTCCTGCTAGCGACCTCATTATCTGATTCATGTGTGTTACAGCAGAGACACATCTGAAAGTTGCAGGATACTGCTTCTTGAGGCCTGGATTTGACATCCCTTTACTACAATAGTACAGGGCTGCCTTTATACACAGTACATATATTCCCAGATGTATTTTTCGCCAAGACACGTACAAATGTGCATTTTTAATCGTTTATAACTTGCTGCATTATGACATTGGAATTAAAAGCCCCCCACACACACACTGTTTGCAGCTTCTATCTGCGGCCACCAGACGACTCTGTGTACGTGCGGTTGAAGCGAAGCTCCGCCCCCGGCAGGTTAGGGGGCGGAGCCTAGCGGTGCGGAGCCGGGGCAGCCAGGCAGATCGTCCAACGCTGCGGCTGAGCTCACTTCTGCGCCTTTTCTGTCCTGTCCTGGATACAAAGAGAGGAGATGAAAGACAGAGCATGAGAGCGACGAGGGAAACAGCAGGGGGATACCAGCGACCCAGGTCTGGGCACGGATACTACTTCTGGTACTAGCTTGTTTTATCCGGACTGGATCTGGAGCTTCGCCCGATGTACACAATGGATTTTGACCACGAAAGAGTGCCGCAAACGGGGGAAGAGGGGTGGACTTTGTCGCGCAGGTAGCGTATTATTCGTTTTAGCCTCGGAGAATAAAGAAGTATCGTCTTTGGGGAAGCTAGTTAATGGGGAATTTAAATAGCAGCAGCAGTGCTTCTCTTATAACCATTTCTCCCTCATTCCCCCTTTTTTTTTGTTATCCTTGCGCTTGTAAAATCTGATAGTTCTTCACCGGAACGAAAGTTGCTTTTCGGCCTGTGGAGTAAAATCTCCTCGGTGTTTTGTGTTGTTTTCTGCGCTGCAGTAGCTGCCTGCCCTGTGTGTGTGTGTGTGTGTGTGTGTGTGTGGCTGTGTCAGCTGGAGCCTACGTGCGAACTTGCTCGGGCAGTGATGTAAAGCGGCACGTAGTCGGCAGGGCCCGCGTATCGGACTCCCGTGATCAAAATATAGTCCCGGGGGAGGCTGAGTGGGGGTTTTGTTACACTCCTGATTTTATCGCTCCTGTGCGGATACGCAGCTGTAATTTGCAGGCATGACGTTAGCCGGAGAGCAAAAGGACTTAACGGGAAAAAAGGGGGACGTGTTCTCGTTTGACATGATTAATCTGAGGCTCAACTTCCCTGCAGCGGGATTAGGTAATATTTTTCCGCTTCGATCGGCCAACCTTTCCTGCTTCCCCAACGAGAATCGGTGTAACAGGCTGTTTAGAGGGACTGATGTGTTATGCGGCTGCTGCGGTGTTGTTCCTGTTTTTAATGTGCGGGGTCAATCTGGGATCACTTTCCGTAGACAGAGGGGGTTTCGATTCAGCATACAGGCGGCAGAGGTTTTCCTTCCCAGGAAAGGAAAGCCAGGGAGTGTTTGGCATAATAGCTCGCCCAAGCAGCATATTAATCTCTGCGATGACTTCACCTTGGAAACTGAGATTATAGGATTACGGCTGTTATCTTTGATGACTACCTCATTCTCTCTTTCTCTTCCAGGATCGTCCGGGCTTAGCAGGAGGACATGGGTAAAACTTTGCACATTCTCCAGAAATCCGCAGAACGTGTGCCGACTGCAATCTCGCTGGATGTGAGTTTAAATATGGACGAAGCGGAAGATTTCACGGAGCAGCCGATCGTTGGGCTTTCGGACAAAATACCTCTAGTGAAACCCTATTTCAGGAAGAAACAGAGGAAATTGGACCACAAATGCCTCCAACGCTCCCTGGATCCGATACTGACTAGTTTATTGAGCACGGATACTCTGGTGTCCGGGGATGGGGTGTTTGTTCCCCGCAGCCAGCCGGGCAGAACTCCGGGCACCCTGTGCGCGGCGGCGGTGGTGAAGCAGAGCTGCGTGGGGCAGGTGTGTCTCAAAGACCCGGGAGCCGCCGAGAATGCAGCGGCTGCAACCGGAGTCCAGGGGTTGATGAGCCGGGACGTCGACGTGGAGATAGCCAATACTACTGCGGAGCTAGAGGAAACGGAGCGACCCCAGCTGAAAGCTGGCCTCCGAGCTGCTGAGAGCACGGAGACAATCCCACCCTCAGAGAGGGATATACCTCCCATAGTCACACCCCAGGTTCCTCACCAGGAGGGGAGCATCATCAAAAGCAAAGACCTCCTAACCTCTGGCGCTAAAAGTGTTTCAGTGAAAGACTCCTCTGCAATCCAGGATCCCCGCTCCCAGCTCCTGCAGCCAGACAAAGGGGTGCTGTTCCAGAATAAAAGCGAAGAGGCCTCCCTGGATCTAGTGTTTGAGCTACTCACTCAGCTCCAGTATCACACGCACCAGTCGGACTCTGTAGACATTTGTGTGGATTTCCTCCAGGGACGGTGTGTTTTTGGGAACGACTGTGCCCACCACCACACCGTGCTGCCCTACCACTGGCAGATCCGCAGGAGCAACACTCAGACATGGCAGAGCATAGCAGACGATTCCCAGGAGCAGCTGGAGAGACTGTACTGCAACCCAGACCAGGAACAGGTCCGACTCAAGTACCAGTAAGTGTCTGCACAGGAACCTGGAGACTGTATTGGCATCTGAAGGTACAACTTTGAGTAAAAAAACACACACACAAACAAAACAACAGTTTCTGGATATTAACACACAAAGTAAAAACAAAAATTTATACCTAGATAGAAGCGACAGATATTCCTATTGGTGCTAGCATTATACAAAAGCTATAAAGTTGTTCATAACGTCTATTTATTGGTATTTTTATGTTAATGCATGGACATTTGGAAGAAATGTACTAAATTAAGGAGTAATTTTCAAGTACTCTATAGAGTAAAACAAGAACAAAGTTGATATTAGCTTGGTAACTGCATTGGCTATCTGGTGGTGGGGCAGCTAATAGATACACCAGCTGGAGTTTGCTAAGAATAATTTTTAAAAAGAAATCGATATTTGAAAAAGAGTGCTGGGTGGGACTCATGTGTTTTCCACACCATGACTGATTACACATCTCGCAACTAGAATCATTTCCAAACATCTATATTTGTATTTCTTTTAAGCGAGGGAACCTACTTTCAGCCATCTTGAATGACCGTGTGCAGCAACAAAAGGGGGCGGGACAACAGCTATGCCTCAGACAACCAGAGAAATGTAGGAAGTGTGTGAAAAACCTTTTTAAAACCTTGCTTTCTATAGCATGTGTAAAGTGACACAAAATCACATTTTTCTTTTCAAAGCAGCAAACCAAACTGTTTCCATTCAACCTAGATCGTGTACACCAGTGTAACATTATACGTCTGAAAAGAAACCCGTTGACATGTGTAGCAATTTATCCCCCGGTGGTCGTGATAAATAAGTATTTGTGACATAGCAACAGCGGCGCGGAAAGCTCATAGGCTGCCTGTAAATCGTCCGCCTCTTCAGGCTCGTTTGAAACAGTAAACCTCAGCCTCAGTTCTGTCTTCGGTTTCACCATCGGCCGACAAACTGAAAGCATCAGCTCCCCCAGCTGTTGTGCTGACGGCCAAGTAAACGTTACTTTGAATATATATATATGTGTGTTATAGGTCGGGGTTTTGTCCCGGCGTGTCCTCTGGTTAGCGTGCACCCTGTTGTTGCTCTTTATTTGAGCAGCTATCGCGGCCTGGCAGCCCGATAATCTGCTATCTGTTTCCTGCACTTCCCTGCTCCCAAACCTCCCAAACGCAGCCCTGTGATTGGCCAGCGCTCCAACCAAAGCAGAATTTACAGCCCTCATGAACTTTCCTGACCCCTCCACCCCCACTCGTCAGATGCACTGTGTGGTCAGTGACACAGTCTCGCTTGGCAGCTTGTCCCCTCGCGCACAATAGAGTGTACATTTGCACTCATACACACACACACACGCGTGCACACGCACACTTTGGCGTGCAGACGCTCTCACGAACGGCTGCACGGGTAAACCGAGTGGCTTGCACTGCTCACACGCACACATGCCTTTTAGTAGAGGGAGATAAACCTACCTTTTACTCTCTCGCACTCGGTGGAGAGACACACTTTAATGCAAGCACTTGGCAAACCCCAGCGGGGTGACATAGAGGAGCATGTGCTTCCTGTGAAACTGTGCTGCTCACAAGCAAACAATGGGGCCGCTCAGCAAGACGCTGACCTTATTCTAAACACAAGTTTCTTTATTATCTGCGTGTTCCCATTTACAGGGATGCTTCTCCAAATTGAGCCCATTTTAGTTTATTTATTTTATTATTATTATTCGTGTCAACGTTTAACATTTTGGAGTATTCCATTAGCATAGTTAGCGACGCATTATTTCACCATTGTCTCCTCAATCTTTCAGCATAGCTGATCCATTGAGGCAGCTCTCTGTGCTTGTTGTTGTTTTTGGCTTAAGGGTGTTCACTTATTTGCCGCTTCGTCTATTAGCTTAACTTGTTGGTTCATGTTTCCAGCTGAAAGTGCATTCAAAGCACACACTGCGTCACTGACAGGATATGCACCTGGTGGAGTCAGCCTAGATTATTTATTTATTTTTTTTGTGACCTTTTTAGTTTGTCAACCTCTCACACAATCACACAGGACCATCTGGCTTGCTCAACTGAAACGCCAGCTGGAAATAAAAAATGTCTGGGGAAAAAAAATGCCCCCGCATTTGTTGCATGCTTGTTATTATTGCAAACAGGGATGAATACTATGGATGTTTGTTGTCACAATATCTTATTGTGCTTGTAGTGTCATAAAGCTAAAAATTGTGATTAAAAAGTATTTGAAGGTTCTTCAATCTTTCCGGCAGTACGTGTGTCTCTGACTAGTCAAAGCCCTGCAAATATTACTTGACAAATAAAACGTAGCTAATGTCAAATAGGATTCTTGATTACAGGAGTTGCATTAGGTAGAGCTAAACAGCACACAATGGTTGCATTCAATCATACTTTTCAAACATACTTATTGGTGCTTTCAGTGTAAGAAAAAATGGTTCAAAAAGCAAAATTAGCGACCCCAACATCATTTTTTTTTTGGCTTTACAAAAATTATTAGTTTTTTCATGTTAACAGTAAATTGCTATTTTTTTTTATCACAGTACTTGTTTTCTCTCATAGCAATACTTCACAATAATTGTCACCCCTTAATTATAAAGATCTGAGTATTTTGCTGCTCAAAACCACTCGCAATTTTTTTGTGATTTGCCACAATAGACAACAGACGTATTACAAATTTAGATTTTTATTCCTGGCTCTTATGAGGTATTTACAGTATCATGGTATTAACCCAAATTATAAACACAAATGCATCTTATCTCATTGCCTTTATTGAAAGCAGAAAACGGGGTTCCCTGCTGACGACAACTGGTAACATTTTCAAAAGGCCAAATTTTTCCTTTTGGTAAATTTGTAGTGGCCTTCTTTCAGCCAGCTGACTGACAGGAAGTGTTGAGGTACTCTGATGCTTTCTCTGACTTCTCATTTTGACAACAGAAATGACATAGCTGTGGATGTTTGTGGTTTTGAATTAAAATCTAGGAATACTTTAATACTGGCAACAAGCCAGACTCGTAACTAGCTGCAACATTTCAATATATATTTTTTTCGGCCTTCAGTCTAAAACAGGTTGGGTTGTTTTAGAAAGGGCAACTAGGAACATTTATTATCTTGTAACATATCTGATAATGATATGCGGAGGGTGTGGGGTTTCACTTGTTCAGCTGTTTCATTCGCTGTAAGCAGTTGTTTTTTTGTACATTTAATTGTAAATGTTGGGAGTGTAGAAAGGTGTAGAAAGACTCTGTCTACTGGATGCCAGCGTTTCCCTTCTTTTGAGGAATCTGACAGTGAGTTTGTGAATTTACTGTAGCTTTTAGGCTGAAACTCGGGAGTGGAGTCATTAAACTTTGGGACGTTAACGCTGATAAAGTTTTGCGTGCTGCTCTGTGTGTGTGTGTGTGTGTGTGTGTGTGTGTTTGAACACCCAGGTTACTTTTCTTCAAACACACAGCCCAGCCTGTCTTTTCATGCACGCAAGACTACAAACACAGCACGAAGGTGTCTCCAAGTGATAACATCATTAGTTATAGGAGGGAGAGCACATGTCTCTTGAAGCTTCTCTGTCGGTATGGCAACCAAGGTCTGTTTTTGCCTTCTTATACTGTGCAGCCACGCGAGAGGAGTGGGCAGGAAACAAAAAAAAAGTGGATCTGCATCTGGTTAAGTGCTGCATTGTTGCACGTACGCTACAGCATGCGTCCTGGCCTGATCCTTTCCCACATGTGTGAGTGTGTGTCTGTGTGTGTGTGTGTGTGTGTGTGTGTGTGTAAGCCATACAACACATAATCCCATCCATATGATGAGCAGGAGTGGAAGTCTGACTAATCCGCGTTAGGCATGAACTCAGCAGGAAGTAAGAATGTCAAAGTCAATCTCGTGTCGTACATTCACTGTATCTCATATTTGCTGATGTAAGTCACTTGTGCCAGTTTTTATTTTCAGTCGTGTTTAAACCCTCCAGCACATCTCCTGTACCTAGTTGGGTTTAATTGAAATAAAACCAGGCGGCAGTCAACCGAAGCTGAGTGCGTCCGAGTTTTACATAGCCGCATTCACAGGTGTGTTTGAGCGAGCGTTGGAGACAGATTTTTTTGTCAGCCATGTGATAAAAGCCTTGCTTGTCATTAACTGACATAAAGAGTCACTGAGCACCAAGGGCAGAGCGACCTGATACCAAGGTGTGTGCACGAGTGTGTCTTTGTGTTTATATCGCTGGGGGTTTCCATGTTTCCTCATTACCTAGTGGAAAAAAAAACAAAAAAACATAAATGGGCTTGTTAATATGAGCTGGTTTACGCAAAAAGAAACATTGTTGAAAATGATCAGCCTTGGTAAATAGAGTAAATGTGTGTGTTTGAGTCCATAGTGTGTCACACAGATCATGGCGTGAATCAGAGAGGCGAGGTCTGGGTCGTCCTGCCTCCTCTTAGTCAGATTACCTCAGTCCCTCTATCGTTTCCCTCTGTCTGGGTTCACAAATTCAGAAGTTTTAGTCATCGTGGCGTACATCTTTAGCATTTTGCTTCTTTTTGGGGGCGGTGGGGGGTTCTTCACATGTTGCCTCTTGAGGTTGTAAAGCCCTTAGAGAAATATCAAAATATGCAAAAGCTTTGTCATTAAGCCACTTTGTGTTTCTCCTTTTATCTAATCTTTATTATACTAAGAAAAACCTGTTCCAGGTAGCTGTGGGATTGTGTAACAACAGCGTCAATGCGTAGAGAAAGGAAGCCCTGAACTATGAGCTCTGTGATGTGACGGCTGACTGAGGCATGCACCTGAACGGGAACAATCCAGGAGACGTCAGACGCCATCCTTCATGGCGTTTGAATCGCTTGGCATGAAAGTGAATTGGTCCAGCAGGAGGAAATAACACGAGCTTGTGACATCAATGCGGTGTTGTGTGTGTGTGTGTGTGTGTGTTAGAGAAGACTTCGTCAGCAGATTTGGTTGACTGACTGACTTATCTAGGCGTGACTGGATGGAGTTTGCATGCGTGTACTTGAATCTATCTAAAGAATGCGTGTGTGTGTGTGTGTTGTAAAAGAGTGATCTTTTTTTCTTCTAGTTTGTGACAATCACAAGGGCTCAACTAATGGTGGTATGCAGGTACTTGTGTGTGTACCTGTGAGAAAGTTCAACTATATGTAAGAGCGTGTGTGTGTGTGTGTTTCGACATGTAGGATCCAGTTGGACAGCGGCATAAGTTTTAATCATCATTCATCCGAGGAAAGGCGTTGCTTAGCACATTTTTTCTCTTTCCCACATCACTGTCTTGTCATCCATTAAATCAGAGTTAGAAACTGCCGTTTGAATTTCAAAGCGTTCTCTGTTGACCTACATGAATGCACTTTTGCATAAACTTGAAGCAGTCTGACATTTTCATCGTGTTATTTTTTTTTTTCTTTTGGGATTGGCCTGGGCATCAAAAGCCCTGGATGTGAGTGCACTTAATTTAACCGGTGGAATTTTATTTTTAGTGTGAACTGGTCTAGCAGCGAGGGAGGGAGGGAAGGAGGGAAGGAGCACGACTCAATGGAAAGCTTTGAAAAAACAAAAAAGAATCATTGTCTGACCTCTCTGGAGAGCTGTCTTTGTTTGACTGTGTGTCTGTGAAAAGAGGGTTTGTGAGTGTGAGAAACGGAGCTAATCAGTAAGGTGGAGAGGCTGCCTGTAAATGTGAAAAAGGTCCCATCCTCATAGTGAAACTTGAACCTTTGATCGTTCACACAGGTTTAACCGCCTGCGTGGATGCTGCATCGACGTGAGTTAGACACGGTGCTCGCGTGAGATTCTTCCAATTATGAGAAAAACAGAATTAAGCTTTTATTTTTTTAATTGTTTTGTTTAAGCAAAACTTGAAAAAGTATCTGAAATACAGAAAAGTACAAGTGCTCAATTAACTTAACATGTAGTTTGTAACATTTTTTTTTTTTTGCTTCTTTGACTGGGATAAGTAAACCAAATATAGAGTAAGGATTAACATTTTGTAGATGTTTTTAAGTACTTATTGTTTATATTATACATTTTCTTCTCCCTACAGATTAGTAAGACCATCTGCTACACTCACACCACAGATAACTTACCAACTGCAGTTTTAAAACATTGTTTCCTTTATTAATTCAATATTTCTAAATTGCGTAGGATGTTTTTCTTGCAAGCAAAAGGAGTCTAATAGTCTCATTTCAGTCAGCTGACCAGCAGTGCACAGCAACAGCACAGAACTTCCGTAATTTTTTTTTTGTAGTTCACCCGTAAATAAATGTGAACTAGAGTCGAACCAGTTAGGCTCTTCAGGGCCGCTACAGATTTCTGACCCGCTGTTATCAAAAGGCCCAGAACAGAAGAAGACTTCTTTCATTTCCTTTTGTGGATTCAACAGACTTGATAATTTGCCTGCATCAAAGCGTTTTCTCTAAGTTTACCAGATTTCAAACAGACATCAAAGATGTACAGGGGAAACTGAGCGATTCACATCGCCGGCTGACTGACGGGCGCATCTCCACTCTAAACCAAGGGAACGTTATGAGCAGATTTGAAGCATTATTGGCATGCTCTCACTCTCTGCACCTCAGATTGTCAAAGTCTTTCACTGTTCTGTCAAGTTTTGGATCTCATCTCTGCATAAGAACAAACAAGCTCATGCATTCTGTCATCAGACGCCCTGTTGCTGGTAGAAACTGTTCTGCACTGAGAGAGAAGTCTGTGCAGGTGCCTGGTCAGCACATTCTCCCTTCCTAAAAAAAACACGGTGGCGATGGTTTGAAGAGACCGAGAGAAGCAGCTAAACGGGGGGAACATTCTGAGGAGTAGACAGAGCAGAACGAAACGAGAAATAATTACGAAAACAAAACAAGTGGGAGAGAAGGCTCTGACCCGAGGCGAAGCAGAAGATGTACTGGTCCCCCCCCACCAACTTCTCAGTGCCACAGTCGCAGCTTCTTGCCCACCTCACTTTTATCTGCCAGTGCTTTTCTTGCTGCACCCGTTGCCATAATCCTGTTTTTTCTGCTTCTCTCTTTTGGTTCTGCATTCAGTATTCAAATGAACTGCTGTGTTTGTTTTTCCCATGAAACTGAAACACCCTCTAGCTTGTTGAATGCTGAAAACAGCTTTCATATACAGAACAGAAAATCATTCATCTGCATTCTCTCTTATTTTCTGGTAGTGCAGATATGATGGTCTGTGTCTTGGTTTTCAGTCACTGTTTTGCTTCTGCACGTGCTCATTAAGCAGCCTGCTGTTTCACTTCCTCTTATGGAGACGCAGTCGCCTTATGACTTAGCAGAAATTCAGCCTATGATAACAGCACGTCCAGCTTGCTATTTATGAACCAGTGTGATCGTAGGGTTTTGGAAAATGATTCAGGCTGTTTCGTTGTGACAGAAAGCATTGTCTGGGTCCCTGCAACCTCAGTGACCAGTAATTACACTTACAGGAAGGAGAACTTAATTTGTGTTTACTGCCTACCTATAATAACCCGAGGTTTCACTGCTGCGGGCGCTGCATTAGCAAACAGGTTTGCACGCTCCTCCTCAGGTGATGCACATGGAAAACATCTCAGACTGACTACCTACCGCCTGGCATTCGTCCCACTTTTTGTCTTGCAAAATGTCAGCTGAGGGCAGTCAGACTGCTGTGTCGAATCATTATTTGCTCTCTGTTCCCGACTCTGTATGTAACATGCAGTGAACATGAAAAGGATTTAACCTCTTTGGAGGCTCTATCCTTTTAGCGCTTTTGTAAGAAAAAATAAAGATCAGTATAATTTGACATTTAAAAAAAATAATTTGGAAAAACAACTTATGTTTTAACAAACATAATTCAGTTAACTAAAATCTTATTAGGTGAAGTAAATGACTGCGTAAGTATTAACCGCCTTTAAACCTGACCGAGGAACGGAGAAAACAGCTGACATCACTCAATGCATCCACTAAACACTGGTGGATGAGTGGGGTGAATGCTAATGAGGTCCTTAGCTTACTCTGAATACAATTATTTTTATATTTTATTTTGTTTTTTGTATGGGATTTCTAACCCTCACATGCCGAGACAGTGAGGGGGTCAAAGGAGTACAAACTCATTTAATAAATTAGAATATTACTGAAAAGACCATTTATTTCAGGAACTTTGTCATTAAGTGAAACATGTAGAAGGGCTTTTTAAAACATTTATTTCTGTTAATTATAATTTCCCACTTGCAGGCATTGAAAACGTATTTAAAATGACATCAGATCAATCAAATTTTTTTTTTAATAAAACAGAAATGTGGGTTTAATGAAACGTATGTTTAATTCTTGCTTAAAGGTTACTTACAAAAGGTACTGATCTGACAAATGGGCCTCATTTGAACACATATGTTCTAATTTATCGACTATGACTATGCATGATTGCAAGATTAATTGTTGCCTCCTGCTGTTTGGGTAGATGAGTCTCCACTGAGTTCAGTGGTTAATACTTAATTTTCGGTCGTTATGTCAAAACCACAAACTTCAGTGCATTTTATTGGGATCGCATGCGACGGAGAAAGTAAGTAATGCCTAAATGGGGAAGTTGAAGTATGTGAGTAAAAAGCTGACAACTGTGTCGTGCAAGTGTGTTCTCCCTCCTTTAAATGATGTGCCTGTTGCTTAGAGAAGGCACATAATTAATAAATGCGGTGCGTAACTTAATCTCAGTGTGATCACAGCTGCTCTGCGAAGGCCTCATAGGTCTGGTCCATCAGTGAACGTCATTAGCATCCAGGAACACAGCAGCGCTCTTAGTCAAATTACAGCAAAATGAAACTTTTTGGCTTGTTGGTGTTTAATGACAAAATGTTAAATATAAAGGTATAAACATAAACATCACAGTGACTCTCCTAGCAGGCATTAACATTTTATTTCACTCATCATGGAGTCATTTGTGCGTGTGTGTGTGTTTTCAGGGAAATGTCCTGTTCGCTTCTCACACACTGCTGTCACCCTGTGTGACTCACTGTGTTTGAGCAACCGAAGGTTTGGTCGCCTCTCTCCGGGGCACATGGCTTGCATTAGTGGTCACATGTTTGGTCACATGGCAGCTGATATAAATATAAAGCAGGACCATTTAACTGCAAGGTCACTGAGCTGCAGCTTTGAGAATGATTGGCCGGGTATTTTTTTTTGTTTTTCTTTCCTACAAAGACCGCTGAACCCCTGGAAGTTGCTGATTCATTTTTAACTGGAATATGTGGGTTTTTTTTTTTTTCAGGGGCCGGGTGTTTCTGCTGGAGTTTGCGACGATGCGAGTGTGTGACCTGGAGTTCGACTGCATCCGCCGGCTGACCACTCCCCCCTGCCCTCTTCCCGTTCCTGCAGCGAACCCTAACTCCACCCCGAGCTGTCACACAGTGTGGAAGTACTACTGCAGAGACAACATTGGTTGGAGGGAATACTCTGAGGTGAGCCGCTCTCTGCCTCACTCTGCGTTTGCTTTATTTCACGCCCTGTGAACACGAGGCCAGACACATTAACTTTGCTCGCACTAATCAATCGACTAGCTGCTGTGATTCGATCAAGTTAGAAACACGCAAACAAGCACTCCTGATGACTAGGTATGTGAAACAGGAGCCTGGCGAAAAACCAGCTCTTTGTTTTACAGTTTGCTTCATACAGAGTATCTGGACCCTCTGATATTGAGAAACGATTGCTTGCTGGAGGCGTTAATTTTAAACAATTATACCCAATCGCTAATGTTTGGCCGTGACGTATTTAATGCAACAGCTCAGTGACGCTTACAGTAAATTGTGTTGAACCACAGCAACTTTGCCAGCAATAAAATGTCTTAAATATGCAGTATTGTGCGTTTCCCAGGTACGTGTTGGCATTTTATAGTGCAATCAAATACCTGCTACCTTCAGTTGTTGTAAAAATGCTTTATATATCAAACATGACTTAAAGAAATTTGATGTTGAAATTTGACGCCTTGAAACTAGCCTCTGTCTCAACAATGATCCTCATTATGGCGTTTACAAACGCTCTTAGAGAAGAAGTTGTTCATATGATAAACTCAGCAGACACATAGTCCAACCAAAGTTTTTGCTAACTCCTGCTGCTGCTAGTCTGGAGGAGCTGAGTGGGGGAGTCGCAGGGGAGAGGTGGTCTGTGAGACTGCATCTCCAGGGAGGAGCTGCGAGGAGAAGGCGGTGCTTTGTGAGAGCAGGTGTTAAGGCACCTGCAAATGGTTGCCATGGGAGATTCAGGGATTCCTGAAACAAGGCAACACTTAAGGGAATAACATTATGACATGCCATGTAAACCTCAAACAAGTCCATTTTACAGTTTAAGCAAGACATTCCTCTTGCTTCAGTTTAAGCAAGAAGACATTACTCTTGCTTAAACTGTAATTGCTCAATATTTCAAAATGTGGCCAACATGAACTGAACGGCTTCAGTTCAGTTCTTCCGCTGAAGAACTGAACTTCTTCCGCTGCCGATGTTGAACCATGACAGACTACAAGTTTAAAACGGCATGAAAAAAATATTTGTTCCCAAGTCCTCCTTCTGTTCGCCTGGTTGAAATACTGCTGGAGAAATCGAGTTCAATGGGAGAAATCCCAGACGAAGAGGGAAAGGAGATGAGAATTACTCATTATCCGTGTTTGAGTTTGGTTTTATTTAAAAACAATCCACCTTAATCCCTGCTGGCTTTGCTTGACTAGCTGGACAGTGACTCAGTCTCACTTCTTCATGTCCTCTTTCTGGTTTTCTCCTGCCCTGCAGCCGGTGGTGAAGCTCATCGAAGAGGCAAGTTCGAGGGGCCTTAAGGAGGTCCGATTCATCACGCTACAGAACCAGTATATTCTCAACATCAAGGAGGGCTTCCAGCAGAATGCCGTCTTCGGCTTCAGACGGCAGATCAAGAAGCGACCCATGTTCATGTCGTCTGTGATCCTCACGCCACACCTCCAGTAAATATCACTGTTCACTCTGATCCAGTTACTCCTGTTTAGGTCTGGAAGTCGAGATCAGCCTCAATCAGAAACGTTGCAGTCTGTCTGTCAGCGTTCGCATTTCCCTGTCTGAGGGTGCTTCCACCAAACTGGTTTGGTTGTGACCCCTATGTACAGTAGTTTTAAAGAAATGGCATTAATTAAGCTGGTGATGCTGGTGCATTTGTTTTCAGGGATGGAGAGAAATAATATGATTCATATTATCGTTATTGCATCGGAAATGGCACCAATATATCTATCTGGTTGTCGAAAACCAATCCGATTGCTTTTTTTAGCTGCAGTCCTTGTTAATTTCTAGAAATATTTTGCTGGGGGAAAAATAAATTCTCTCTCTATACTTTATTACTAAAGTTCTGCCAAACAAATATGTCATTTAATGTCAAAATGCAAGTCTTTTTTTACCCTTCACTCCTACCACTATCATACTGCATATTTGAGTCTCAGTAAATGTAGAAATGAATTTTTTTTTAATTTGAGGTGGGAACAGTGATGCTGTGATTTTGAAGCTCATCTGTAATGTTGTTGATGGCTTTGATAAATATGATATTTGTGCTATAAGCTTTAAGTTTCATACAAGATCAATATAGGAAACAGTGTTTTATTGATCTCAGCCTCACATGTTCGTCTGTTGCTTGACTCAGAAAAGAGCAGAAAAAAACAGCTTTCACACAGATTTGAAGTTATGAAACCTCATAAATAATGAGGGAAAGTGGTCAGTCCTTAGCAGAGAGGTGAAGCTTAATCACTTTATTGATTTTTTTCTTGCCTGCTGTTTTGTTCTCACTTCTGCTTTCCATTGTACTCTCCAGCACATCAGCATAATACTAATAATTTATCTCTTTCTACTCGGTGTTGTCAGAGAGCATCGAACTCTTGAGGTTTTAGAAAGGGGGGAGAAAAAAAAAAAAACACGGTTCCTGGCAGTACTGCTGTGTAATTCTCACTGCTGGCTTTCTACCGTGTAACAATCTGTCTCCTCATGGCTCTCCGTGTTCCCCGGGCGTCCTAGCTCTGTGTTTAGGGACGTGCAGGCACACACAGGCCGGTACACAATGCCAATGTCACAGTCAGGGCTGAATGCTCAAAAGGCTCTGAACACCACGTCCAGTTTTGATCCGTTTCAGAACGCATCGGCAGCCGGAGCTGAACCAACACTTAGCCCAGGCTCAGATTTTTGGCAAGTCAAATGTTGTCACCAGGACACAGGAGCTGTCCTGTGCAGGGGAAAGCACGCCTGGAGCAGACGAGATGTGAAATGAGATAATGAAGCAAATGAAAACAGATGAGAAGAAGAGGGAGGATCATGGAGACAAAGAAATTAATGCTCCCAGTGTTGTGAACCCCCCGACCCCCATCTCCCGCCCCTCCTGACGGGATTAAATTTGTTCTCACACTCATTTTCTCAAGCCCCGCTTTCCCGTCTTTATACCGGCGAAGAGATGTGCCTGCAGCACTCTCCTCCGTCTTACTTTGGAAACAAGTGATACCTGATTAGAAACAAGTGGAGCCATTTCAGCCCATTTGCAGATACTTCTGGTGCAGAGCAGGTTTCCTAGAACAAGCTGTGCCCACCGGGCCACAACAGTCAAGAGAGAACCGGAGAAAAGAAAGGGGAAAAAAAAAAAAAAACAGATAGTGAAGGCAAGAACCAGACAGAGAGAAGAAGAAAAGAGACACACAGGCAGCGAGGGTGAAAGGGAGAGCAGCCGGAGAGGATCTAAATGGGTTCCAGACTCGGAGCTCCGGAGAGTCGCGGTGATGAGGGTGAGAAGCGTCACTGCAGGGAGCTGGAGCCCAGATCCATGGCTCAACTGTTGGTTGCGTTTGTCCATCAATAAATTGCAGTAGCTGCACTCAGTCGCATGCATCTCAGTTAATTTATTTTTATTACATTTACAACGCAGACCTGTTTTTGATGAAACAAACAAACAAAAAGGTTTACAAACACACCAACAATACAAATAATTAAGAAATTGGTCTACATTAAATAAGCTAGTAAAATAAAAATGAGCTAAAAACAAGAGCAACTTTCATTGGACGACTTCTGTTCATTTGACTGATTATGAAAAGTTCAATTTGTCAGAATATTAGAATATCTCATAAGAAGAAACCTGAATTTACAACACAGAGAGGTTAAGTAGAGGTCTGCTGATTAAAATGTGTAAAAGTAAAAATGTATTTTGTAATAAAGCCGGCGGTTTCAGTGACGCAACTCAATCAATGGAAAGTTGAGTGGAAGAAAAAAGTTGGTAAATAAATGCACACTGTTGAGTCCCATCAGCCGAACCAGAGATGTGCATTTTACGTGGCTTCAGGAGAGGAAAGGCGAGGCCACTTCCTTGTGGTTTATGGTGCATGCAGAAGGTGTTGGGTCTGCAGGAGAAGGGGAGAAGCCCAGAATCCACAGTCAGGGGATTTGTGAAGCCAAGTCATCTGCCGGTGTTGGTTCGTTGTGTTCTGTCAAAGCAGCTGTCCACGAGAAAACTTTAGAGCATTTCCTTTAGCATGCCTATCCTAAACCGCAATAGAAATTCATATAGTGACATGAAAGAAGAAACTAGAGACACTACAAAATTACTAAGGGCTGCTCTTAAAGTTTTGATGGTGAAAGAAATCCCCTAAGGTTCCCAGTAAGGGAATTATCACTTATCAAGTTGGATAAATCTTAGCCAGTTTATCATCCTTTTAAGTGACCTAAGCCTAGAACGCTCTTCCTTCTTTCCCGTCCTGTTCTTTCCTAATCACTCCTCCTCTCCCTCCTCCCTCCTAGCTCTCATTCTTGCCTGCCTCCATCATTCTTTCGGCATCTGTCCCTTTTCATTTCGCACTTGTTTTCTGCAGCAGCCTGTCTGTGATCTCCTCAAAGCGCCGAGGGAATAGAGACTTCGATTGCAGCGCAGGGAATGAGGGAGGTGGTGGGTGTCTCTTAGACCAGACCGACAAGATAAGAGAGAGTGGAAGAAAAGAGACGAGAATAACTGTCACACTACCTCAGAGCCTCTTCATAACACACACACACACACACTTTCGTATGGATGATAGAGCTAACAGCATTTACACTTAGAGGGTGATAACTTGACAGGAAAACTACTGTTACTGACTCAAATGCCAGACGTGGTGGAGGACTTTTTCTTTTTCTGTCACAGCGATGACAGCTCCACAATTGGCATTTTCTTTCTTTTCTATCGTTCTTTTAGCCCCCCCACTCCCCCCCCCAGTCCTCCTTGTTCTCATCTTCTCCTGTTTGGTGTCTGGGTTTCATTTTCGCACCATCCTGTCGTGTCGTTTGACGGTTGACGTGCAGCGGCGCCGCCCTGCAGTTCGGATCTGTCACGGCTGGCAGTCGGAGGGGATGTGATTCCGAACGTGCAGCAGATGGAGGCTTTTGGAAACGCTTATGATTGGAAACAAACGGGAGCCGTCGCTGTGGAAAAGCGTGGGCATAAAGCTTGCAGATGGGCGTTTGCGTGCAGACGTAGCGGCGAGCGTCACCTTGGCTTTAGGCTTTTACTAATGACTACAAACTGCTTCTTCTTCTGGTGCAGACAGTCTGGAGCAGTTCCTCCTGTGGGGCTAAAATGTGAGCGTTGATCGGTGGAAGACCCAGTTCTGCTTTGACTTTCATCTTAGCTCAGACTGGGAGCTGTGGTCGCCGGATTATATATCAGGCACCTAATTCTGCGTTTAATGAAGCAGCTCCAGAATGCAGCAGAAGGGCTTTTAATAAGGTGCAGCAAAACGGAGCAGAGAGTAATCATTCCTGATCCGGCCTCTGTTGGTTTGCGTGTTGATTCTCTGCTGGAAAATTTACAGAGATTTGCGAGTGATGTTCCTGGATATCCGAGAAAAAGAAACTTTAATACGTTTTAAAAAGCGGTTTTGTCTGCTCACAGGCTCACTTCTCTGTAATAAGAACTAGGTTACATACAGCTCTAGCTAACTAGGTTACAGTAAAATGCTGCTGCAGATTACAACCACAAACTATATTGCCTCCGACTTTACTTTATTGGGATTTTATGTGATTCGTCACACGAGGTTTGTCACATGAAAACTGTTATTTCTTTACTTGTTGCCATGTTGTTTACACCAAATAAATCAGTGTCTTAGAAATGTTTCGTTCTGTTACTTAAAGCAGCAACAAGATGTTGTGAAAAGTCTTAACAAAATGGAGATTTGCAATAAACATAGAAGACGTGATAGAGACTTGAGTGCTATGTGCAGTAAGTTTCTAGTTTCTTACTGTAATTTGGGTTGAAGTTGATAACAAAGAAGGTATTTAGAAAAGAAACCCAGAACCTCAGGATTGTGCTGGAGGAAGTGCAAGATATGGATTAGAGTGGTCCAATTCAGTGGAGGTACTCTTGGTATTGCTTGGTTAGTACATTCAGTTTTAATGTTTTTTTTTCCTTATGCCCTCTTCTTCATTTTTAATAAACAACAAACTAATTTCTCAGTTATTTATTCTGCAGCTCACAGCCTACTCTGCAACTATCACGGCTAACAGAGACACTTTGTGGTTTCTAAATAAAGCTTATTTTCTCTAGTCTAAAAGACCTAATGTTCTTTTTCCTCTTCAGGACTTTGGGTGGTCTCTCTCTACCCGCTCTCCCCTCCACGTCCGCACCTGCACCGACCCCGATGGACGTCTCCTCGCCGCATCCCCTCTCGCCGACATCGACCAACCCTCCTAGCCTTTTTCCAGAGACATGGCTGCCCATGCCGATGAGCCAGGACTTCCTGCGGGTGCCCGTGTCGCGTGAAGACCGCAGCTACAGGACGGTGTACAGCCTGTTTCACAAGACAGTATCAGAAACCAAGTTCAGGATCATCAAGATCCAGCGCGTCCAGAACCCCTTCCTCTGGGAGAAGTATAAGAGGTGAGGAGTTGTTGAATTAAGCAGAAGATCATTTTTGTGTGTCGAGGTGAGAAAGTTGGCTGCTGGCATGTTTGCACGCAAGACATTTCTTAAAGCTGTGGCGAACGGTTTTGGCACGCAACTGGTTTTTCTGTTGTTTACCTGAACTCATCGTCAGTTCCTGTGTGAAACTAAGAGGTATAAAACTTTATAAACTTGTCACAGTTGAGAAATGTGACCACATTTAAAGACGTAGCCAATGTCCTCTAGCATACCCCTTCACAGGACATCTCAGATTATACTGGTGTTAAATTTCACAGGTGAATTTATTTTAGGTGTCAGGTGAAAGAGAGTTTCGAGTTAGAAACAGATCCGCCACAGAGGTGAAATGCTGCAAACTTTTTCCAGTCTTTGCAAGTTTTCTGTAGAACCTGCAACTACCACCTAAATGCTAAACGTTCTCAAAATGTGCCTCTGGAAGCTCACTCTTTTTTTTTGTTTTTTTTGGAAATCGCAAATGGCAGCTTCACTCCTTCCAAACCTTCCATGCACATTTAAAATCAGGTCATAATCATATCTGAAGCTAAACGAGAGAAGAATCGAGACGAAATAGGCCACATGATGCCAGCTGTGTGGGACTTCGTGAGAACGTGTCGACAGTGGTGTGTGAACACAGCAGATGGGGAGATGTTTGGTGATGATGATGTTCCTGTTGTGAAGGCAGTGGGCTAACCGCTGTGGTCGAAGCAGGCCTTCTCCTATCAGCTGCGACAGTTGAACCCTCCCACACCGACCAGTACCGCACGGTTTCACAATGACTGCCGGTGTGTGTTTGTGTGTGTCTGCCTCGCCACCTCCGAAAGCGATGCCCCCTCACTGGTTCTCTCTTGATTTCCTTTTCCCACAGTCTGCCTGCTGCAGCGAAACCATAACTTCTTGTTTGCGCGAGTTCATCTGCGTGCGATAGCGGAGTGCTGCAAACTAAATTGGGGTAGTAGGAAATCGGGAGCGTGCGAGCGAGCAGCGCGCTGCGTGCAGTGTCATGTCGCAAGCTGTGGCATTGTGTGAGTTCACCTGTGGGTCACACAGCCTCGGTGACTCACCTCGCTTTCTCCTCTGCGTTCCTCATTGATCTGCTTACATTACAGAGGTGATGTGTACACGCAGTGCTAGTAGTTGAAGAAAGATGAGCTCTAAAGTTTAATTTTTTGCAGATTCAGGGTAGGAATCAATAAAAGTAAAACGAATACAAGATCTTCAGCCAATCTTGTATTTTAATTATCTATATTCATCCCACTAAGAGTGATATACCATTTCTCTTAATTTTTTATGATGACTTTCAACTAATGAAAACACAAAATTCAGTTTCTCTCAAAAGCATACGAGCCCAAGAGAACATTTTTATATCTATTAATGTTCCTCCTGGGTCATGATTCCTTTCACAAATATTAAGACATGCTGTCAAGCCCAGGCTGCTTTATTAGTGGACATCAACTCCACACTCTTCTTGACGATAGTCCACAGTTTCTCTGTGGGGTTTAGGACATATTAGTTTGCACTCATATCAAGTGATTTAAGCATGTCTTGGTACTTTAGGCAGTGGGCTCCTGCTGGAAAATGGAATCAGCATTTCCATAAAGCTCATCAGTAGAAGGAAGCATGAAGTGCTCTAAGGTTTCCTGGTAACCGCTGCACTGATTTGGGCTTGATAAAACGCAGAGCCCCGGCAGATGACATCGCTCCCTGAATTATTGCTGATTGTTAAAGCAAATTGGATTCTGTGCCTCTTCACCTCCTTCTGACTCTGGGACTTTTTTATTTGATGAGAGGACTCTGGGCATTAAGCTAAGATGCTTCCATTGTCTCAGGTTCAGGAAGTGTTTTAAGCTCATAACCATCAGCTGTAGGCCAGACTCTGGATGGATCTGCGCCTCCAGCTGCTTTTAATTTGATGGGAATCTACCATAAACATCGGAATGGAACTATGTTCACTATCCTCTCAATGCTGCCGTGAGCTCTGCTATGGGTGCTGCTTTATTTATTTATTTATTTATTTATTTATTAACAATTTTTCCTTCCACTCAACTTTCCATTGCTATGATTTGATGAATTTTATAACTTGCTCTCCTTATTGAGGCTACCAATGATTGTTAGACACCTGACAAGCAAGCATGAGTAGATCTTATGATTTTTTTTATTTAAAGTATATTATTTATTGCTCTTAACATTAGAAAGGGTGAATTAAATGAATATAATTAAAATCAAAAACGTGTATAAAATGTGATGTGTGTGTGTGCAATGATTTCACATGAAAACTTTTCACTTTTTAAATGAATGATTAAAATAAACTCTGACCGTATTTTCATGCGAGATGCACTCATGTAGTATTTGTCCCAAATGGCTTGTTTCATTCACATTAGAAACAAATAACCGTTTCTGATGACATTTAGTGACCAAACCCCGTCTCAATGTCCGCCTCTGTGTGTGCTCTGACAGGAAGAAGGAGTACATGTCACGCCGCATGTCCGAGATGGACCGGCTGCTGAGCGAGCGCCACCTCTTCCACGGCACCTCGGCCGACGTTGTGGACGGCATCTGCAAGCACAACTTCGACCCGCGCGTCTGCGGCAAACACGCCACCATGTTCGGCCAGGGCTCCTACTTCGCTCGCAGGGCCTTCTACTCCCACAACTTCTCCAAGCGCTCGCCCAAGGGAGTCCACTGCATGTTCTTGGCCAAGGTCCTCACTGGCAGGTGTGTGTGAGCGCGTCTATCCCACTGAACGAGACGGCTTCTGTTTTCACAAAGCATCGCTTTATTCCACTGGTGGCATTTCACTGTTTATATTTTTCTACTAGACTTAGAGGGAACTGGATACATCATAGTTTTATTAAATGCTAAATCAAGGCCTGATGTATCCGGGGTTTATTGGCGTTCGCATGGTTTTAGTGTCCTCAGTGAACAGTTTGGTGTGTTTGACAGGTCGGTTCCCTTCAGGACGTACTTCTTTCCAAACGGATTTTTTGATCCTACCTCTCCCCTCTCCACTTAACTCCTGCCGATAAAATTTACAGAACGCATCAACATTAATTTGGATCAGGAAAATCTTGAGGTTCTTTTCCATAAACCATCTTTCAGCAGGGCCGTGCTACTCCCATTCTTTCAAACAAAAGTCAAATCCGCAGGCGCACATGTAAAACAGCTGATTTGGCTGGGCCCATCATACATCACCACCTTTGTTATGCCGAGGCAGACAGTCCATGGCGCGTCCAGGGAATTGTGCAGCGGTTTGGAAACCACCCACCCCTTCCTTCAATCAGGCACACGCAGGAAAACGAGCTCTTTCTCCAAGTCTGGGTTCAATCTGTTCCACATAACAGGCAAAGATTTTGCTTTCATACATCTACTCTCAGCCTTTGTCTGTAACTAAGAGTCTTTTTACTTTAATTGGCTTTTTTTTATGAGAACTCGAGTTACGATGCAATGCTTCATTTCATTCATTTACTTGGAGCATACATCAAAACTTTTACAACTTTTGCTTTTCAGTCATGTTTGAGCTTGAAGCTCATCTTCATTCATTTCCCTGTGCAAAGTCAAGAAATGGGGGAGAAAAAAAGCATGAAGTGGGAACAAGACAGATGGAAAGCAATGAATATACATATGGAAATTTGAACTCTGGATATGATGCATGGTTAAATGGCTGCTGAAAAAGAGCCTAGCGATAGCAAACTCTAACTGAAATATGAGCTCATAAGATGTAGACTCATTTCACAATTTGTCCAGTGAGGAGGACGAAGTCGGGATAGATGTCGACAGGCGTTAGCTTGCAGGAGATGTAATTTACTCTGCCCGTAATTTATCATGAATGACAAAGATTTGTTAGTCAAAGAGCTGAAACTCTGCAGCATTCAGACCGGAAGATACAATCTCTCCTACAGAGCCATGCACCTCTTCTTTAAAACAAAATAGAAGTGAATGGAAGCAGCTGAAAAACTCACTTCTCTGGGCGCAATCTCCTTTTGTTGAATTTCGCAGGGATAATCTCAAATACAGTAATGTATCTATAAAATGTGACTCCGAAAATATCCACTCAGCCACTGAAAATCCATTGCACAGTTCTACAAAACCAATTTTCCTGAGACTTAGAACGACACCCATGGTTGCCTCAATGGTCTGACTGCAGATTCTGTAAAAAACTTGGTCTTAGATTTGAGTTGTTCCTTTCTTTGAAGCCAAGTTTCTAATTTCATAATCACGCGACAAAGAAAGAAAGGTCTTATAAGAAGTCCTTCCTCTAAGGTATTTACTTTCGTGAACCTCGCCCCGTTTCCTGGGTAAATTATCCTTGGGAGAAAACAGAAAAAACAACTCGCCTTGTAGACGCAGATCCATTCAACACGGTTTTCTTTAAAAGGTCTCTTTTGTCAAGGAACTAATCCATGTTTTTGTTTACTGCAGTGCCCGAGTGTTGCATTTGCTTTTAAGTCATCAGCAGAGCTGTGTTTATGTCTGGTTTCAGGAATCTGAGGTTTCCTGGCTTCGGAATATATTTTTGCTTTAAAAAGCAAACGGTGTAAATTTACATTTAAACAGTCTTGATGTTTAAAAGTTTGTACTTTCTTGCCTTCAGTGGCACCTGCAGGGTTCTTGTAGCACTGCTCATATTTTTTCCCCGTCTTCTTTGTGTTTTTGCTTCTTCAGGTTCACCGTAGGAAACTCCTCCATGCGCAGGCCTCCGCCCATCAACCCTCGGGACTCCTCCAGTGACCTTTATGACTCCTGTGTGGACAACTGGGTGGACCCCCAGATTTATGTCATTTTTAACGACGACCAGAGCTACCCTTACTTTATTATTCACTACGAGGAGGTACCCAATACAGTCGCCGTATAAGTCCTGCATCAGAACTTTTGGCGTCTGTGCTTGCAAATGCTTGTGAGCGGCGGTCTGCACGCGCCCCGTTAAGGTAACAGATGGACTGGGGTTTTTATGAAGTTTCAAAAAGGACCAACTAAAACCAAATGATCCAACCAACTCTTTTGGAGTACTGCGGTCCAGCGGTGCCCACCTGGTACTTTAAACAGGTGAAAGCAGACTAGGAGATGCTTGCAGATGTTCGGCGATTCACGTCTCTCAACTGGACTGCATTAGGCCAGATTAAACTGGACTAAACTGGATAAGCAAAGGACAGCTTCTCTTGGTGTTCAGACTTGAGTGGACTTACCACGCCTAATGAATCAGGATCCCATGGATGTTCATCACTGAGCCAAAGCAGATTTGATTTGTTTTCTTGCTTTGGAGCAAACACAGGACAAAACAACAAACAAAAACAAAAAAACTCTGTCCCTTTTTATTATTTAGGATTAATGTGTACATGAATATGTTTAGAGGACAAACACTGTCGGAGATGGTTAATATCCTGCCTGTACTGTGAATGACCAGCTAGTGAAATTACAACGTTAAGGAATCAGAACTGGGCCAATCAGAGGCCTCAGTAGAGAAATCAGTTCCTTTCACCCAGCCTCCTGCCCATACATGTTTTATTTAAACTCTGTGCTGCGTGTTTGAACCTCTTGATCTAGTGGACGTTTGAACCTCTTGATCTAGTGTAAACTCCAGACAATGGAGACGAGTCTCACTGTAAACCTCCTGGAAGAGGACTCCCCATGAAGCTGCTCCCAGTCGCTCGTCTTTTCTTCACTCCCGGCTACGCTCTGGTTCCTGTGCAGGGTGACTGAAGAGTTGTACGGTTTGACGCCTGCACAACGCGCTGCTGCAGTTGGGCTGCGCTGTAGCTTTTTTTTTTGTCAACAAATCAGCTGAAGCTCATCTCTTTCTTAGACCGCTCTCTCGCTCAGAGACAGTAGAACATTTTGTTTGTTGTCTTTTTTTCTTTTTCTTTTTTTATTTTTAAGACAAACTGTACAGGTGTTCCTTTTTGTTTATATTTGAACTGTGTGCCTTTTGTTCATAAAAAGTTTATTTATGTTAGTTTTAATGTAACATTGATTAAATAAAGAAATTAAAAGAGCAAACGACCAAACTACTGCCTTGTGCTTTGTTCAGCTCATGCCGATTGAGAGAATGAGTATTTATTTAAAATAAATTGTGTTTTTATAAACCTTTTTGATAGGTACTTTTTCACCAGGGGGTCATTTAGTTTTCACTGAAACCTGAAAATGTTTGATCTGTGAATAAATTTGTCGTATAATTTTATGATGATAAAATGCAACTCATTGCTACTCCCTGTGTTTAGAAAAGCTTAAAATGCTTGTCATTCAAATGTCTTTTTATAGATTATTAGCAATATATTGAAAAATATGATGCAATATATAGCAATACAATTTTAGGGGAAAATAAAATTCTTAAAATTCTTGTAACCTTTATACAATGTACACAAAAGAAGCAAAAAAAATAAATAAATCATGTCTATCTCTGCAACAAGTACAAAAAATAAATCATAAAAATAATTTAAAGCTGTATAAAAATAAAAAAAAAACATTTTGTGCATTTTTCTTTACAAACTAATGATTACTGTGTAAACTGAAAATACTTAAACGTCTAGCTATGCTCTGGACCAAACTAATAGTGGCAGAACCACTTTTTTAGAGAACCGTGGGAGTTTGTTGACGACCAGCTTCTGGTACCTGTGAGCAGATCTTCCACTCCAGGATGATTCATTCCACCATCCCTCTGCGTTTCTTGGTCTTATCCCAGAAACGGCAGGTCTGACGTCACTTCACAGGTTTTCCGTTGGATTAAGACCAAGGGATTGGGCCGGCCGCTCTGTGAAGTTTACCTTTTTAACCAGAATCAAGACCTGACAGGTGGGCATGTTTGGGTCAATGTGTTTTATTGAAACATCCACCTCAAGGATACCTCTTCAGCATAAAGCACCTTGACCTCTTTAAGTATTATGGTGTATTGAAAATGTCCCTGGATTCTGAATGGGTACCTTGAGACTTGAATGGTTCAAGAACCATTCAAGTCCCATTCAGTGCGCTCATCCTTTATTTCTTCTTTTTCTTATCAGAGGGACTTCCTACCAGTAATTCAGCTCTACACATGTCTTTTATTACAGTACTGCTGTGTTACCTGGGAAGTGGGAACTCGGAGCTGGATTTGACGTCATACTCGAGGTAACATCGTTGTACTGTATTTACGAAGTCGAAATTTCAACATGGCGACGCCCTGTTTGCCATAGCGCTTACAAACGTTATTTTAAACTTTACTTTCCATAAGTAAACACCACTTTTAATTTGTTCAGTTTAGAGATGCAGGCTCTATACAATCTATGCAATCTTTTGTGTCTTGTTAAATACGTCTTGCCCACATCTTACTACTGTTGACGTGAGTGGCGGCCATATTGAAACGAGAAGTTCGCCAAATCGTAACTGGGTGTAGTCAGAGTTGCTCCCAGTTTTCCAATGAAATATCTGACTTCGGAGGACGTTCCAGTTGATTTTTTTTTCCAATTAGAAAGTTGGAATTTCCCATTTTCTAGTACAACTGGAACGCAGCATACTTCCATTGCAACCTTCGTCTTTGCCTTTTAGGCTTTTCGGGTTATTCAGATAATTTTTTTCTTTTTCCGTACAATCTGTTCTAGGTTTCTGTTTTAAATCATTTGAGGTCATTTTATCGGACCAATCTTATTTTACTTATTTTTTTCTTTAGGCTCTCCGCTCTCCAATCAACTTGCCAATCATCTCCAGAGGTTAGTTAACTACAACCAGCATGTAAAACCTTGAGCTTTTCATAAGGCTCACTTGTTATTAAAATGTGTCAGTGAGTGACCTCACTGACTGAACTCCACCTCGGTATTATTTATATCTTATTTATTATAAGATGCAACTTTTAACGACATTTTATTAACAGAATCAGCTGTACCGTTGGGTCTGGCAGTTTTCTCTTAGACTGCCAGTAAATTACTTACAATGCAGGGATGATTTTTCCTTTTTAAACAGTGATTGATCTGAATAGTAAAAAGGACTGCTTTTGTTTTGAACAGGAAACCTTTTATTATTCAGTATGTCCGCCTCGTTTATTCTCTGCGGAGAGCGATAACATTGTTCAGTCAGTGCTCCAGGATTACAAACTGCTGAATGAAATAAAACACAAAATCTTACATTTATATTCCTTCAGTCTTTACAAAATGGGCATTCTTTTCCAGCACCAGAATCAGTCATGGCTGATGTTGCGTGAACTGAGGGGTGCAGGGAGCAGACTCAGCAACCTTCTGCTGATGCAGTAAAAGACTGAAATGAACACTTTCCCATCACATTGAGTGGACGTCATGAAGTAGATTGCAGGCTGTAGAGTCCAAAATACTTGTACTTGCAGATGTGAAAAATAAAATCAGCTTGGTGGTTGGGGTTTTCTGGAAAGGCTGGCCAAATTGGTAAATATTTCCGTAACAACTGAAATTGTTACTGAAAGTTCTCCTTTTGCATTCACATGTTTGAGTTTGCATTAGATCACACATGTCTTGCTGTTTGTATTATTTTTATCTTGATCAGGCAGAGCAATGTTTCTTCCTGTTCAAACACACAATCAGCTGGCTCTCAGCATGACTCTGATCTTATCAATCACTTGGCAAGACTGCATATGAACAATGGACGTACTAACCAGTACCTCTGCGTTAAGAGAAGGAGAAGCCTTGCAGAGTGAGAGATTTAGGCATATTTACACCATCTGAGCATTTGTTCTTGGTCCAGAATGGAAACAGGATGGTTGATCATGATTAGGGCATGTCTCTGTGATCTGCTTCGTGACTCTGCAATAACTTCTCATCGAAGCGCTTCGTCTAATGGGCTGCAGAGGGAAGCTGACTGGATCAGTTAGGATTACACATCCTCAACTCCTTCATTGTCGTTCACTTCCCCTTTCTAAGAGAAACGCCTCCCATCCCGTACATTTCATCCTATCTGCTGACTAAATCTCCTCATCAGCTTTTTATTCTTTCATCCTGGCTTGTTGTTCTGGTTGATGACTCATGTGCTTCTTTAAGGCTGACCTGTTTGCTTTTTTTTTTTTATTTCAAGATCTTTACAAGGCATGTGGACCAAAAAAAGAAAAAAAAAGAAAAAGAAAACCAGAACGCCGGCCAAATGAAAACAGTCACATTTTTATGAGGAAGCATCAATTTTATCACAGAGAAACCACACCGCTACGTAGCCACGAACAAGTTCATGCCATAATTGTTGCTGCAGATTTGATCGCTCGCATCAGGACAGGAAGAGCTCATTTAAATTGGCTTGTTTCCTGGCATGGGCCTCACTTGTAGCAGACAGAGTTTCGGCAGGTTTGATGCTGGGGCTTTTCCAGAAGCTTCGAATTAGCAATGTGTGCTTGGTTTTATTATCTTGCTGTAACGCTCAGCCGTATCCAAGTTTCAAATATCTGATTTAGGGCGAGGAAGAAAAATCTGAATGTAGTCCTCCTTTCTTACTATTTTATCTACTTTAGGCAAAAAAAAACAAAAACAAAAAAACAAACAGTATAACTAGTTGCATAAAAAGACCCTCAGCATGATGCTGCTTCCACCATGTTTGGCATCTAATAACACTTGAACAACCATTTAAAAGCAAACCGTGACTCCTTTAAGCTTGTTGTCATTGTGGCAAACAAGCTTATTTTCTGTCTCCTCTATTGTTTTGTTGCTCCAGAACTTTTCTTGGTTGTAAAAAGAATTAAAGCTGTATGAATTATTCTACCCTTAAAAAAACTTTCTGACTGCATTTTTATAGCCTATATCTTTTATTTTTTATAATCATTTAAAACTATTTGTCAACCTGGTGAACCTGCCTTCTCTCCTGCCACTGTGGGATTTCCATCTGTCCATCTGTTTTCATGATTTGTCCTGATCTGCAGACTCTCAAATCAGTCAGTCGGCTAAATGAGAGGAACATCCTGGTAAGCCAACACACAGACGCATGAAGGAAATCCCCACGAGTTGAACTTAAGGACTATTTAGAAGCATCAGTCACTCTGACATGCATGCTCTCATACTGTGAGAAGAAGCTGGAAAAATGTTTACTCTTTATAGGAAGTTGAGCAGGGTCAAAATTTGACTCTGCACAGCTACAGTACAGCTACAGCCTGTACTGTAGCTGTGCAGAGGCTACAGTACAGGCTTCACAACCACTGTGGACATAATTCAGAATTTTGCAAGAAAGAAAGAAAATTACTCTTTTGTTGCTCCATTTGGCCATGATGAATGTGCTGCTCTATGTCAACGCCTCCCAACCCATCCGTCCGCTGCATGTTACGTCGGCCGCAGCACCGAGCTTTGCTCTGACAGATGAGAGGAGGAGTTGCCGTCTTCTTGGCGTGCCTCCTCCCTGCGTGCCTTTCTGCTCGTCTCTTGTGCATGCAAGCTTGCACAGGTTGCCCTGTGTTTACCCCTCCTATCTATATCTCTCTTTCCGTCTCTCCCTGCGTCTCCTTCTCCTAATCTCTTTTTCAGCCTCACCTGCTCTTTGTACTCTGCGTTATCAGTGTGCTTCTCCAATATGCACCCTCACGTGGTCCCCTAACAGCCTTAAGCCTTTTCAGTCCTCCCATCTCTGATGATTCCCACTCCTTCCCTTCTCACACTTGGTGTCCGTATGAAGGTGAGTCATGCAGTAAGCGCTGGCTGGGTTTGTTTGCCTGATTGCCCTCCAGGAATTGCCGCTGACATGCTGACAGCACTGCTTGACCTGGTGGCTGATGTTAGGAGAGGTGAGACACAGCAGGAGAACATTAGATGATGTAGAGGAGACTCATGAGGCAGGGTACAGATGCGGAGGGGAGATGAGCTTGCATAAAGACTCAGGCTGTGTCTGTGAGGGAAAGATAAAGTGCCGGCCATCATTCTTTAAATTATTCAAAGGGACGTGTTGTTTGATGAAGCCGCTCGCGTGCGCTCACATCTTCAGATCGGATTGAAAAATAATTTATAATTCATTTGGGTTTTATTGTGCATCCAGTTCAGAAGCGTACTTCACAAACAGGCACACAGACATCAGAAGTAATCGGTGTAATTAAACTTTCCAATTTAAATTATGTGTTTGAAAAGGGTTTTTAATCTGCAGAGAAAAGAGACGGTTTGACACAGCACTGATTTGTTATGCACTTTTCAGAGTTGCTTTTGCAGAAAAGGCATATTGTGCTTTTTTACAGATAATCCTGAACCATAGAGCCTGTAAAAACAGCTCTCATTTATTGAAGTGGGGTACTGTGGCGTTTTTATCTGAAAGTATCTTACTACGGAGGCCCATTTGGGAAAGAAATGGGACATGGTGTATCTTTATGACTTTAGATCTCCAAGTTCGGCCTTTTAAAGTCATATTTAGGGGCTTTTAAGCCATAAGCATAACATAAGTCTTAGAGTTATTGTTGGATGTAAAAAAAACAAAAAAAAACCTGGATTAAGATAACAATAAAAAAATAGGTTAGCAGAATTGCTCTCTATTTCACAGTTCACATCATGCTCATTAAAGCAGGTGCTGGCTCTATTGGTGATCCTGGCCGGGTGGAGAAATGGAGAAAGCGTTTGACCGTTCGGACTTCAACAATATTCTGTACCAGGCCCCTTGATATGAGCCATTAGGTCCCTGTATTACCGGTGACAGTGAGTCATAATGGACAGAACCTCTGGGTTCAGCCAACATGTTGAGGTGATCCGTTTTGGTGGCCTTAAAAATCAAGCCTCTGCTTTCTGATGTGGTTCTGTTGGTTTCATCAGATCAGGATCTTCAGCAGTTCTCTGTTTTCATTAGCTGTAAGCCATAATCCAAATGTAATGGAAACAGACACTTGAGATATATCTCTGTTTAAATATTGCACATAATATGCATCTATCACTTTAATTCGTTTTCAAAAGTATTTTATTTATTATGATGTACTTTACTGTGTTCAGCTTAGAGCAGAAGTGTTTTCAGAACAATTTTATTTGACATCTGATTGTAATTTCAGAATGGTATAAAATTGACTCATCAGCAAATGACATATTTTGGCATTTTAAGGGCAAGGTTTTCATTGACAAATGACTGAGACATTTCCTATATTAGTGGTCTAGAACAGGCAAAACAAAGTACTCAAAGTCAACAAAATAAAAACTAAGAAAAAAAAAAGGTTTAGTACACATTTCAAGGCAACCATGAAAGACCCGTTTTATGTTTTGGGTCTACAACAATTATCAGACTCTTTTTCCTTTTCCACTGAATCAGAGGGTATTTACACTGAAAACCAGACTTTTCTGAAGCGCCCAGTTTCCTCAAACTGAAGCAATTCTGGCCACCATTTACTTCTAGTAAGATACTGACTGCTTATGACAACTCCACAAAACACTACTTCAAAATAAAAATCAGGCTGTAAAAAAACACTACATTTAGCATAACTGGGATAAGTGTAGCAACATTTTTCTTTAAAGTTTATTCTTCTATAGAGAAAACACAACAGCAGCTTATTTCCTTTCCTTTCTTTTCCTTTTCTTTCCTTTCCTTTCCTTTCCTTTTCGTTTCATTTTTTTCCCCTTCCTACAGAAACATACCCAGGGGTGAAAGTAGCGGGGTGCGGTCGGGTGCTGCGTACCCCTAAAAGATTTAGCGGGGGTACGCAGTACCTGCAAGAGGGGGGAGCGGCTGTCTGCTGTAAAAAATCAATGGGTTCACTGTGCAGCCGTGAGTGCACCCACTAAATCAGCCGTGACTGATTAGTTTTTCAAGAACAATCCAAAACACAACTTAATCAGTTAATAAATCCCCCCATTTCATATCGTTTCCGAACTGTTCTTTGCTAGAACAGGGCTGCAATACGACGATTGTGCAAGGTTTTGAGTCGATCTCAGCATTAGGTGACAAACTGAACGCCGCCAGGACGATGAGTGGCTTCCTCCTCTGACTGGCTTATCAAAACGTTCG
>NW_006800340.1:39691-125429 GCF_000485575.1 Poecilia formosa
ACCCCTGCATATACCATGTACATGGTGGCTGTTTTTGTATGCCTGAATAAGAAATAAACAGCTGCTGTTCACTCATCGCCATCTTGGACAGTTGACTGACCCCTACCATGATTTTTCTTGTACGCTGTTCAGCACTGATGTACATCAATACATCTAAAAGAAAAATACTAATAAATAAAATTCTAATTTCCAGTCATGAAGTGAGTGTCTTGTAAAAATAGCTGAAAACGTTTTTTGTTAACGCCTTCTCCAAAAGCTTCCTCAGCCAAAAACTCTTCACACAGATTTTTTTTTTGCTGCTGCAAACTTAGCTGTTTTTATTGCTCTAATATCCCTGGCATTAACATAAAATGCAGCCATGCATGTGAGGTTTTGCATGCATGTGCTTGTTTTTCTTCTAAACGTAGCCACATGCTCACATGTATCAGAAAATGTCCAGGCTTTGGTCTGCCTTAACCCAATAACTCATAACTCCTCTCTCACACGCATGCACCCGTGTAAACACCAGACATGCGTGCACTCCCGCACACGCAGAGATAGAGAGAAACACACCCACTTCCTGCATTAAGCCCCGGTCCATTTTCCTCCAACCATGCCCAGCTGCATCCAATGAACATTCCCGGTACTGTTTGTCTTCCCGCCGCCCCCTCTCCCTCTGTATCATTTCAAATTTCGTCTCTAAGCCTTAAAGAGTGTGAGCAGCCAAATATGGCCTGGCTTGTGTCGTGAACTCTGTATGACCCCTCTAAAGCTGCGAGGAGAACTGCGACCTTGGCGACCCAGCCCGAGGCTGAGCTTTGGGCAAACTTTTGCATGATCGGGAAACGAAATGCGACATGCATGTGCATACACACACTGTTGCAAATAAGTCTGAGAGGGTTCATGACCTTTGTGGTGCTAAATATTACAATAAAGAGGGTCAGTTTTGCATTCATTTTTTATAGCTTCCTGATTATCCCAGCCACAGAGCTGCTTGTCCTCTTTTTCCGTCTGTTCGACTTTATGACTTCCTATTAATGTCGTAAAACATTTAAAAAGGGGAACTGCTCAGCATGGACTTTCAACCTGTTATCTCTCATAACTTTGAGCAGCGAGGGTTTACGACAATGGGACCGCCTGTAGCAACAACAGGATGGAACTTGGTCATTTCCTACAGCAAAAGAAAGAGTCTGCACATGGTTTTTGACACCTGTAGAGCCAAGAAAATACCAACTAGCACAGCTGCTTAGATGGGACCCGTCAAATGGAGATCATTTCGATATTAAAAGCACGTTTGATCAGTTGTTGTGCAGCGTTGCAGAGTCATGCTGATGCTTGGGAGCAGAAAACGGGTAACTCCTGCACCTGATCTGAGCCGTTAGAAACTCGAGGCCCTCTCTGGCATCTGGCTCCTGCTTGCTCTCTCTTATTCATTATGCATCTCGCTGACTGCGCTCCACCAGCCCTGCTGTCAGCTCCTGTTTACCTAATTGGGGTTCAGAAGAAGGGCGTCCAACAGGGCAGGGAAACGGAGGACAGAGACGAGCGTAAGGTGACAGAGCGTGAGACAAAGGGGGGTTTCAGTAAAAAGGGGCCGTTAGGAGCAAAGGCAGGTGGAAACCCTTTTAGCATTTAAAGTAAACAAATTTTCTCCGGCAGAGCTGCTTACACTGTTTAGGAGATCAAAAGATGGAGGATGTTCTGCTGCGTCAAAGAGCCCATCTTATGTTAATTTACAGGCTCACATTGTTTCTATTTGAAGGGTCTAGAAGAGGAGAGTCATCTGTTTTAGTTTTTAGACATAATATTCACATACACTCCTGCTGCCTTTCTGTTTATCTGATGTCTGAGATGCTGCTTTTTTAGCTTTCTGTTTTTATTTTAAGTGTTTTCACGGTGAGGTACAAGCTAGTCAAAGAAGTCCTTATGATACTTCAACATGAATCAGAAGAACTCTCTGAAGTTAGACTCTAAAGTTTTCAGAAGTATTTCTGCCGCCAATATGTCTGCACTTGTGAATCTTTTTTATTTTTAAAATTATTGCATCTCTGCAGGTGGAGGTGGAGCTCATGAAGCAGCTGGAGGGGTTTAGTTTGCATGGTTTACTGAGAAAGAGACTAAAACATGAATTGCCTGGATCTATCTCATTGCAAACGTAAACATAAAAATGTGTCGGTGAGTTTGTGTCTATTAGACAATATTTGCAAAAATCACCTCGGTCATAAGCTCCTTGAAAAGTAGAGTCTGACTTGTTGGAATGATGCTACAAAGTTGGTAAAGCTATGTTTGAGAAGGTGTGCGTTCCTGTATGAAAACTCAGCCGGGAGGTTTTGGTCACTCTGACCATGTCCAAAAGGCTTGAATCGATCCAGAGGATCCTATTTGGTGCACCTCTGTACTTTGAAGATGAATTCAAAGCTGAGGAAATAGTTTTTTTTTTTTTTGTTGCTACTCCCAAGCTCACAGCAGCACTTTACTTTCCAAGCGTCGTGTGCAGCAGCATTATTTAAAGGCATAACAGAATTGGGTTGCTTCTTTTATTCACCAGCCGTGGATAAAGTAGCCTTTTAAAGGAAGACAGATGTGAAAAGTTCTCCTCTGTGTGGCTCAATAACACAGTTTAATCAAATTCTAACGGTTTGTGTGTGTGAGGGTTTGAGTCTGTGAATTTCTTGTTTTTTGAAGGACAAAACTTAGTTTTGATAGTATGGGCTCTGTGTGAGCATTTTAGACCAACTGAGAGTTTTATAGCAATTTCAGAGCATATTTATCATTAAAAGCTTGTGACTATCAAACGTATTACACCTGATTATCCCAATACACGTCCTGAGATCAACAGAGCAGAAAAGGAGATGAGAAAAATCATAAATTTCTGAGAAAAAGTTACTTTTTTTCAAAATAGTTGAAGTCACGAAGAAACCATGTCATGTTTTGGAAGATTTGAAATGGCAAACTTTGTGTTTGAATCCAGCTTGAGTCAATCTAAGCTGTTTTGGGCGTGTAGGGGAAACTCACAGCTGATCAACATACCAGGCTTTATTGGCTATTGACACACTCTTGTTGTTGGTTTCACCAAATAAGATGAAAGTTTGAACCCCCACCCCCCAAAAAAAACAAAAAAACAAATGGCTCCTTAACATCACGGCCATGTACCCCAACCCTACATATTTGAAAAATAGGCCTCAGTCCAAGTCGTTTGACAGCTTCATGCCAAGTGCTCAGCTTTCTGTAGAGTACAAAGCACAAATGTTTTCTTCAGCAGTGGAAAGTGTAGCAAGACATGAGAATAAGTGGACATGTTGAAACCAACAGGTATACATCTTTACTTTGGAAAACATGCCAGGAGTTAAATGATCGGAGGCATTCATGTCTGCAGGACTACTTTTCAGTTTCTCATGGGTTGAGTTTCAGAGCTTTCATTGTTTTTAGAGCATGATTATCAAAATTAGCATGTGTGATAAGAGCAGCGGTGTGCACCGCGCTGGCTAACTGCATCTACTAACTTGTAACACCCAAAATAAAATAATTCATTCATTTCTTTGGGCTCTAAGAAAACATTGTCTTACATTTTGTATTTATTATTAACTTTGGCTTATCTGGAGTACAGACACAGGGCCAGCAACCAAGCAGATTTCCCTCTCCCCAGCCATTTGGCCAGTTCCTCCAGTAGGATAAGTTCTCTCCAGCATGAACTTAGTTTAAATCCACTAAAGTTCAGAGTTCACAGGTGATAGAAGATCACCAAACAGAAGCTAACAGCCTTGTTGGAAACTGGGACAAAAGCTAAAATCTTCTAACAAAAGCTTTTCTAACTAGATAAGCCAAACAAAATCTTAGTTTTGTTGCATCTTCCCAGTCATACCAGTTGAAAGTCGATGAGTAATTGCAAAGTAACCTGAATAAAACGCCTTTGTTAAAAACCCCAAGGTGACTGATCAAGGAAAGGGAAGATTTTCTTTTACATTTTGAAGCCTGTTTTCTCCCTAATCTTGTTTGTCAATGTTCAAATGGCCACATCTTTTTAATTAAATTATTTTATTTATTTTTTTATTTCTATGTATTTGACATCATTAGTGAGCTTAGAAATCACACATCCAGAACCTGCAAACAACTCAAAACAGCGCCTGATGATACTTGTTCCTGGTTTTATTGTGGTCTGTCATAAATGTAAAAGTATTTTTTCCAAGATTTTTTATGCCAGATGGGAAACAGTATTCCTCATAAAGCACTCAGTCCCAGTACTTATCAGTGTTATAGAAATACCAAAGGCATAAACGTGGCTACACTAAATTCTGACCCTTTTTTGAGTTGGATTCATTTTTTAACACATCTCTACTTCTCATAACAATTCTGCACCCAAAAAAAACACGGTCAGATACAAAAACACACCTTCCCACTCATCTGTGAGTCACGGTGAACGAACACCATCAGTTAAATCTCAAAGTAGTTAGAAAATCAGCAGGAAGGTGTGATGACTCTAACCGCTTTGAAAATCTGAGAGACTGACACTGCTGCCAAAGTCTGGGTAATCTGATTTTGATTTGCATGGGATTCCATCTTGAGTAATGTTACACTGTCTATGTGAAGCCTGGTTTACAGTGAGTCATGAACCTGCAGGACAAGACCCAGATTTAAAGGGATTTTTACATGAGTAATGTTGATGATGATGGCATTTCAGCTCTCTGTGTCGCTCCTTTAAGTACCTTGCAGGATTAAATGAGTGCACGACGTACCCTATCCATTTAATGACCAACCAGCCGAGATTACAGCAAAAACTCTAAATCCCACTAAATGTTTTTTCTCTGGTTTGTAATGCAAATATCTTGAAATAAGACAAAGCTCACATACAATGAACTTTTCAGCAAGAAATGACTTTAAGATAATTCCTTAACGTTGACGAACAAGCTGGTCAATGGGAAGGAGGCGAGCCTCGAAGCAGGACGACAAACCCAAACACCCATCCAGAATTTCAGTTGAATGGTTTATATGAAAGCATATTTATGTTAGAATGACCCAGCCGAGGTCCAGGCCTTCTGCCAAGAATCTGAGACGAGACTTGAAACTGCAATTCACATTGCAGTCCAATCTGACTGATCCTGCAAAGAACAGTCAATGATTTTACTCAATTATAGCAAAAGACGTGAAAAGGTATAGACTCAGTTGGACTGAATCCAAATACACACATTTTTAAAAATTCCGCATCAATATGCACTACTTTGTGTTGGTCTCTCATGCAAAATACCAGTAAAAACACTGAAGTATTGGCCATTTACTCTAGGATCTCAAACATTATCAAAAATGCCTAGTAACTTATATTTCATGATTTATAGTTACAGTTGATTTAGTTTATTTATACTTTCAGGAATTATAAAAGGCCTATAAATTCTTTCCTATTAATCTAATTTTCCAGTTACTTTCTCTGATAAAAGTTGCAACTTTAAAGCTATATATCTTAAAATATCTCACTCCACTGTAACGGACAGTTGTTTCTTTTTTCTTTTTATCTAACCGTGCTCTGCTTTTCATTAGGGGTTGCATAGCATTATAACCATGTGCTATGTTGTGCTCGTGTGTGCTGTGTGTGTGTGTGCAAACAGAAAACCACGACCCAAAAGCTTGCAGCTGGCGGCACTTCAGCTTTGCGCGGCCCCTGCACACAGCGCCAGCTCCCATTCCCATGGCAACATTATCAAGAGTTCAGCAGCCATGTGGCAGCTGTCTGATGTGTTCCACTGAAATTGCGATTTAGCGTCACCAATTTGAATAAAGATGCTTGTCCCATGCATTAACAGGGGAACATGCGGAGCTGAGGGTGAGAACATGGTGTGCAGAGAGGAACAGCGTGCAACAGAAGAGATCGGCCTGATCGCTCTGGGTGTTCGGAAAGCCTACGTGTTGGGGATTTAGAGTTAGGGAGGAGCAGATTGAGGGAGGAGGCCGGAAGGGCGAGAGCCAGCGTGGGCTCATTCTGAGTGTATACAGGTGGAATTAATAGGAGGCAACAGGGAAAGACTGAGTGTATGTGCACCTTCCTGAGGCCTCACGGATTAGGACTTTAAAAAAGTCACCACACAAGCTTCTGACTAATGCTCAGCCATAGCACATGTCTTCTTTCTCATACGTGCTGCAGTTCAGTTCAAATAAATGAAAACGTGTTTAGGTTTCCATGCCCCACACCCAGAACGTTTAACTCTTCTTCACTCCTCGTATAATCAGGATTGAGTTCTCTTTTAATAATGGAATGAGACTGTGACTAAATACTGACAGCTGCTGTGAATCAGCACACTCATTTCACGTTCATCTTCTATCCTGATGTGCTTCTTCATATAATGGATTACTCAGGTTGTTTCACAAAATAAAAAAACAAGTGAATTTTAAGGAAAGAACAACTTGATCTTGGAAGTGAACTGGAAAAACAGACAAAACTATTTTCCCTCCTCTGACACCAAGTGAGTCTTGAAACTCTGGCTTCATTTTATTCCTCAGCTTGTCTTTGCAAGACGATTGACAAGAAATATCTAAAAATCAGAGCATATTTAGTTCAACAGCGCAACAAGTCAGAGTTGTTGAGCTGTCCCTTTCTACAGACAGCTAATCTCCGGAGTGGAGATTCAAGTGAAATTAATTCAACTAAAAAAATAAATAAAAATACTTTAATCCATTCCAAAGGGAAATTAAATATTGTTGTAACTCACATCATCCAAGTATCTCCAGAGCAGAATGGTAATGAATCTCAGGTAGTAGTGAAGTCTTACAACAAATCTGAGAAGGCCTCTGACTGAAAATTGTTGCTGAATAAAAACTTTTTTTTATATAGTTCAAATAATTAATTTACCAGACTGTACTGTTTGATAATTAGGATCAATTGGAATGTGTGTTCGATGGAATTGAAATGATTGTTTTTTGCAAAGTGCCTTGAGATGACATTTGTTGTGAATTTGGCACTAGCTTAATTGAATTATATGACAGTCCTATGACTATCATGACACCATGGTCAATATCTGGGCAGCAAAGGCGGTAACATGTCGTGGATGACATCTATAGTTGTTGGAAAGCACTGCTGTTTCACCTCCTTTGCTTTTGCAGCTTCTCTCTAAACATCTGTCTGTCCGTATAGTCAGAAAGCCAGGCGGGGAGAGCGTTGACTTTCTGTGAGTCTCACAACTTTATAAAATTATATCAGTTGTCCTGTGATGTTTACAAGACAAAACAAAAAACCTTGTACTGTACTATACGCTGCTATTATTTAAATGTACGCTTCCGTCAGACAAGAAAAGAGCAAAAGAAAGAAAGAAAGCAGGACAGTGAGGAGGGTAGCTCATTGTTTTCGGGGAGGGGGCTGTGAGTGTTTGTGTACGTGCGGGCGGCTCTGTGAGCTCTGGTGGAGGTGGGGACGAAAGAACAGGATGCACAGCCCTTGAGGAATGTGTGCAGCTTGGTGGCATGCCTGTGAAACTCATCCTTCCCTCCCTTTCCTTCTATGTTTTCTTTCCTCTTTCTTGTCTTTGCGAAGTCCCCTCTTTGCTGTTCCCTCTGTACGGGACATGAGTCACGCAGGCACCAGGGAGGAGATGTGTAGACTGAGATAGAGAGTAAAATTAAAGAGGGGGAGATGGTGATGAGCAGAAGTGTGTGTGCGTGTGTTTTTTTTTTTTTTAAGGATGTGGGATATTAGAAAAAGATGACAGAGATTACTTTCCAAAGGAATGACGATGAACCAGAGAGAGATCGAGACTTAACGGGACAGAATATCCCGCTATCGCTCTCTGCCCTCCAGACCCCCTCCACTGCTTCAGAGCTGGCATTTCTATGTTCCTCGCTTCACATCTTGCTCCTGCTGCATGAGTCATATTTCCCAAGAATATCAAGGGAGCTCTGAGTGACAAATCGAGACTCTCGACTTAAGACATGATGGCCTCTTTGTTGTCGCAGCCGATTATCTTTCCATCCTCTGCACACAGAGGAATCCCTGAAAAGAAAAACTCTTGAGATTTTGTTTCTAACTCAGTTGGACCTTCGATCTCACATCATGTCATTTCAGCGGTACCAAATTAGCTTTTTTTTCTTTTTCTTTTTTCTTTTTCAAATTTCCGATGCAGCCTTGGGCATGTTCTCTCCCCATTCATTTCATCCACATTCTTTTCCCATGTTAAAATGCTCCCTTCTTTATTTTGCCCTCTCACACCCCTTCCTTTTCCCCCCTCTGTCTCCTCGCTGCCACCCCCAGTCCCAAAAAAAGCAGCTGCTCTCCATTTGTCCTGATTATTCTGTAAACCGGAACAGAACACGCCATGTAACAGAACAGCACAGACTGCACTTCATGCACTGCATGCTGCGTACTGTAGCTTTGCATGGCAAACCAAGCCCCAGCAGGCCCGAATTTCTTGAGCCATTATCCATCAGCCTGCTCTGTGCCATGCAGCCGTTTGGAAAATCGCTTCCCCTCTCTGGGTCTTCCATCCTGTGATGTAGTGGACTCGATCCCAAATATTCATTTTCTGTAGGAGGGGGGAAAAAAACGCAATTGGAAGGTTTTTTGTTTTAAATATGAAACGGCTGCCTTGGGATTCGACTTTAAGCCTCCGTTGTTGATGTTCCCCATGAGCTCTTGATTTCTGATCGTTCTTTCTTAAAAATCACTGCAGCACGATGTGCCTTGGTAATCTTTGGCAGTTCTTTTTAATCTGTTAATCTTTCACATCCTGTTTTTCAGCGAAGAGGTCTGTAAAACCAGATTTTTATTATTATTATTTTTTTTTTTTCACTTAAATCGTAATGACAGCTTCAGCAACACATTTAAAGAAACACAGGGTTTTAAAATATAAATTTACAACTGGCTTCAACACAAAGGCGTCAAAATAAAGCAATAACATATTGAAGTTTGTGAATGAATTTATTCTGTTAGGACTTTTTCACGTTTTGTCAGTCGCATTAAAAAAAAAAAAACATTCTGTGTTTTATTTGAAATTTAGCTGATCTACAGTACAAACGCAGTACCATTGTCGATTCTCTCAGTTCGATTAATCTTAGGACTACACTGAAAAATTTACTTTTTAATTATGTTAAATTAGATTCCAAGAAGCAGTCGACGAAAAAATACATTTTCAACATCTTTTAGAAAATAATTTTAAAAAAAAGTTAAGAGATCTCAGAGTAATCTGCCAGTCTTCCAGCTTTAAAATGTGCGTGTTTCAGAAAAAGGAGGGCCGAAACACGTAGGCTGGCTGTTTGTCTGTTGTGCGGTTGGTAAATGTTTGTTGTCTGATCTCTGGTAACAATGGCAACCAGCCTCGGGGGCGTCACGGTCCCCAATCATCTGATCCTGTTTTAGCAGTCACGATGCCTTAATTGAACGGCACACATTGAACCGGCTCGCTGAACTGCACACATGTGCGCACACACACACACGACAATTTGACAAGGTGCTGAAGGAGGTGTGGAGGCGGTGGGTTCCAGGATACTGGTCTGTTCACACAGCTCCAGTGTCTGGTAAACATCCCACACACACCCTAAACATGCATGGAAAGGAATGCCAGGAACCAAAAGAAACAGCTCTCCTTAATCACACAGGGGGAAGGAAGGATGTTTTACCTGTTTTGTTCCACTTTTATTCCAAGCAGAACTGCACTAGCTTGTTCTGCACGATTTTTGTCCTGAACTTTCTGTACAAACTGCTGTAATGGAAAATGCAGAAGAGAAGAATTTGTGAGGAAAGCGTCACAAATGGCAGAATAGGTTGTATTCCCGTCTTGCTCACACTTTAAGACTGTGAAGACATTGTTATATTGTTTGTTTTTAAATTACGTTTAGATTTACATTGTCTGTATATTTTATTTTTTATTTGTTTTTACAAAGGTGACATAAAAAGCCCAACGCCAAGTTTTTGCTCACTGAACAAGTATAGAATAGAATAAAATAATAAAATAGAATAGAATAGAAATACACTTCATTTTCCCACAGAGGGGAAATTCAAATGTAACAGCATAATCAAGATATATAGATATACACACGACAAACATTTTTCTTTTGGGAACAACAGCATATCTTTGCTATTATACAATGAGTTTGTTAAAAATAATGCTAAAATTAAGGTGAAATGGACCCACTAGTGTGAAGAATACAGTTGCTGATTTTAAATATACTGTTGTCAGCAAATAATAAAATAATAAAGCAACGTGCAGGTTACATATAATTGACAAGATTTTCCATATAGCATTTAAATGATCATTCCTGTATTTACTTGGGATCATTCTGAAGGCACCATTAACCAATATGTATGTATGTATGTGTGTATATATATATATATATATATATATATATAAAGAAATATACTAATATGTAAATGTAGCACAAATTCTGCAGCTTAGTTGGCTGGTAACCTCCACATCTTGCCTGTTGACTTTACAGAAGGCTTTAATTAGCTGCTAATGGGTGACTGAACTAATGCTAGTGTGGTACTAATGACAGCGAGTATCCTTCCATCAAGAAGCCAAAATTATACCGAGAAACCTGCATCCTGACACTGTGTTGCATATATCAATTGAACACAATACAATAATGAAAGTAGTCGGGACTACCACCACCCAGAGGCCTGGTAAACAGTTTGTAACCTTGGAGACTGGACAGACACGGCTAACCAAGGATAGCGGGTCATGCTGCTGTTTAGGGGCCAAAGGGAGAGGCAGGTGCAAGTACCAACATCTGCTTCACTGACACCATCCTGACAAAGGAAAAGCAATTGTGTTTTATTTTTATACACTTTTATTTTTTAAATAAATTATAAATTAAAATGTGATGATTGTTAAAACCTCCACATTTCCAAGCAATACAGTTAATCTCCATTCTTTATCTTCATGATTTTGGAGCCTTCAGGTCACTTCCTTTAGATACAAATCTTAGCATGGTGGCATGCTTAGATTTATCTCCTTTTAGATAAAGCATATCACCAATATTCTTAAAATGTGTTGATCCTCCTTTTACTGCAAAAACAACCCTGACTGATTGAGGTACTGGACTAGACCTCTGTCCCCTGACTTCACAGGTTCATACTGACTTCTCTGTGTTGCCTTCCTTGCATAGTGGATCCTGGTACCAGGTGCTCCTTATGCACCCGACCATCCATCAGACCAGGCAACTTGTTCCACATGGTCCAGTCCTGATGCTCGTGTGCTCTTCAGCGGTTCAGCATGGGCACCCTGAGTATTTAGCAGCTATGCATTCCCCATAGCAACAACATAAAATGGCCTTCTAACACCTTTCTCAGAGAACTGTCGTTAACATCAGCAGTTTAAGCTAGAGTAAATCATCTGATGGATCAAACCACATGCAGGGACCATCCGTCACCTCATGCATCAGTGAACCTCGACTGTTTCTAATTCTTTACGGCTCCTTCGTTGGCCCCATTCTGACAGGAACACCCCACAAGCGCAGTAGTTTAGAGATGCTTTGACGCAGTCGACTAACCATCATGTTCTGGTTCTTGTCAAACTCGCTTGTGATTTGTCATTTTACCAAAACTTTCTGGTTAAAATGTTTACTTGCCGCCCCGAGATCATAAGGTTTTGCTTTTTTGCTGTGTGTGTGTAATGAGGCTTCTGTAGAACCTGCTGCAGAGGGAACGTAAGGTTTCTGTAGCAGTAAAGATGATGAGCATGAATTAGGCATGGCTGTCTATGACAAACTGCCTTGGTGGAGCGCTCTAACAGTCCTTCAATATGAAGAGTTTCAGACAGATTGGAGCTAAATGGCACTAAAGACACCATGAAAAAACAATAAAGCCAGCTAATGTTCTGTAATAGCTGCAGACATGTCAGCACCACCAGCCTCCATTTGCTGGCTGACAGGTAAAAGCTGGTGGGAGAGCCGTGGGTGTCTTTCGCTCCGGAGTTCAGATTTCATCCGTCGTCCTTCTCCGCCCTTTCTGCTGCTCCGATTCCCGCCTCTGCGTTGGTGCGAGTCCGCTGTTGGATCCAAGGGCGAACAAAAAGGGAAACTGCAGAAGGTTGTCAAGGCAACACAGGAGACCCCTCTGCCATCCGCCCCCTCAAACACGCACTCACACAGGTACAACGTGTAGCTCGCAGACGTGTGTTGCGAATACGTCATCGCGCACATTTGCAGCGTGAGGGAGAATCGTGGGATGGAGCTGAGGAACCTTTCACGACTTCAGCAGATGAGTGGGCAACTCCAGCTGACGGAGTGTCACGAGTTTTATTTATGCAGGCCTCAGTGGCCGTGTCCTATTTTAACGCAACGCCGAGTGGTGACGGCTTAGTCACAGATCACAGTACATTCGTCTTTAAGTTTGCAGGAAGCTTCCCAGCGCAGCTTTCTAGTTAGAAATTCATCATTAGATTGCTCCTCCTCTTAACCCCGCATGTGTTTTTCCGATGCCGTCTGCCCGTCTCATGTGTCATTCATGTGTTCTCTCAAAGAGCCCCGACGCAGTTTTAATAGCTGGGCGTGCCCACGCTTCTCATGCAAATGCGGGGAATAGCAACTACAAGGCAAAATCAAGACAAACATTCAAAACAAATGCCTAATTAGTAGCTAGGGGATTCAAATGGAGCCAGCAGCACCACAGAGATGGGAGTTGATTCACTGGAGGGAGGGAGTGACATAAATGTCAGGTTTTAAAGATGTGTTAATGTGCACTTTGTGGCGCAGAAGAGGCATTGGAGGCTGGCTCATGGCGGCTTTGTGTGCGTGCTCACATCAGCGACAGCGCCTGAGTGCAGTGTCAGCTATTCCGGAGCTTTATGTGTCTGTAAGTGTTAATTAACTACAAAATGAAGCGAGCATTATCAACCGGAGAAATGGATGAGAAGCTGTTAAAAGTGCAAACACCTTGCCCAGTCATGCAAAAAGATCTGACTGACGCTGTCGAGTTCTGCTCTCGCTGGTGGAATTAATGATCAAAGGATTATTATATGATGTCGGATCGCAGCCCAGGGTGAATTAAAAATTAACACGCCAGATGTTACCAATGAAGGCCGGATTAGTCTGGAAGTGGAAGGCGTATATACAGGAAACAAACTGACCCTGAGCACTTTCTCTTTTTTTTTAAAGCCTCGCTGCAGAGATTTTTATTCCAAACTTTTGACATGTCTGCCTTCGCCTAGGAACTCTGCGTATGTGTCGGCAGCTTTTATTGTTCACTCAGTAGCGGATAAACTAACATGCGTAGGAGAATGAGAACGGGCTACGTTGGTACAACAGCAAAATGCCACATCCGTGTAAGCACTGCAAGATTCCAATACTCATTAACCCTCTCCTGGCTCCTGCCAAGTGTAATTTACTCGCCCTGCGTGTGTGTCCTCACAGAATGATCTTGATTAAGACACACGCCCTTTCAGAGGGACACACCAACGTCTTATCGTGACGACAAGGAAGGAACTGACGCTGACACAAGGGATGGGTCAGCATGTGACGGGAGTCAACCGTGTTTTGGTTTGGGTAATTTCCCCTCTGAAGTCCTGAGTTTTGTGGTGGACGCAGACTATTACATCTCTTCAAACTTGATTTAAAGGAGAGAAAAGGATTTGATCTTGCATTCACGGATGGACTGTGAGTACAAGGTCAAATGGCAAATAAAAAAACTGACTGAGGAGTGAACTCGTCATCCAACACAAGAAGCAGTGTACTGAAGGTGAATTCATTATGGACACGTGCAAAATTTTTCAAACCACCGGGTCTGAACATGTCACAGCATAATATTCAATACGTCGTCTGAACTTCAAAAATATGATTCAATTAAAAACCTACCAAGATATGTCCATACACCTAAAATTACACGTCAGGCTAGGGGACCATTAATCTGTGAAGCAACCAAGAGGCCCTCTTTAACTCGAGGCAACCTGCAGAGATTCGCAGCTCAGGTGAACAGCCGGTAGAGATGCACTTCATAAATTTGTATTTGTGGAAGAGTTGTAAGAAAGAGGTCCTGTTTAGATTTTACCACAAAGATTCAAATGTTTCAGGGCCAACTCCCAAGATGAATGGAGAGGGAAAAAGATTTGGTGAAGGGCAGATTAAGAAATAATATTGGCAGACCAACGTGTTTCGCTAACAGGTTTCCTAACATTTCAAGCTTTGCTGCATTTTACCACAAGCCATGAAGGGGAACCATAAGCAAAGATGGGGGAAGAAGTGTGGTCACATGAAATGAAAATGAACATTTTTGACCTACGTACAAACTGCCCACATGCAATCTAGACTTACAGTATTGCCATATTGAAACATGATAGTGGCAGCATCATGCTGTGGAGATTTTTTTTCACTGGAGACAAAGACGCTGGTCACAGTTCATGATCACAGGGATACAACTAAGAATATAAATCCTGGACCTAAAGCCAGTTACAACATCAACAACAAATTGAATTAAGCTGACATTCAAACATCTCTTCAATTCATTTTCGTCCTTATTGTTGAGGATATTTGGGGGGGAAAATTAGTGAAGAAAATGATTCGAAATGTACAAAATAAGAGTAAAAAAGAACACATGAAAGGAAGAAGTCTTGAACATATGTTTAAAACATGGCTAGAGTTACTGGTGCAGCTGTGTTTGCACTCCTCTTTCCTTCTTCAGTGGTGGTCCTGTGGCTAGATAACCCCAGTCAGACAGCCACGCACGATACAGATCAGACTGAGATAAGAGGCTAGGGTGCTTTCCAGATCACACATGCACACACACGCAGACACACAACCAAACAACACATGCTGAATTCATTTACTGATATTGTAAGCGCATATCCATTGTTGCACTCCACACTTTAATACTCAACAGCTTAAAACGTAGAAAAGGAACAAGCCAATTAAGATCTTCACCAATTTGCCTTACTTTGTGTAGCATTTAGAAAACAGCAATGCAAATTTGGAAAGAGAACAGCATAGGCAGTAAACAAAATATCTCTGAAGGAGCACTAAAGAGAGATGCGCTATAAAAAAACAAATGTGTGAGTCGCTGCGACTCAATTATCGGTTATCATGTTGAATATCTAGTGTCAGCATTAAGCTTATTAAACCTAATTACCTTGTTTACTGCTGTGATCTGCAACAAGGAGAAGTCACTGTTAGTTAATTGACTGTAACTGCGCAATAAAATTAAAAGGCTAATCTTCCAAGAGCACTTTGCCAACTGAGCATCGGGTATTCAGATGACTCTAGGTTCCCTTTATGTATAACAATAAACAGCTACAGTGGTACAATAAAAGTATCCTGTTTGTTGGATGCTGACTGAAGCACATAGCCCCCATAAAGTGGATCATAATCCGCCAGATCAATCACTTGCTCTGGCTCTTAATTTATTGCAAAATCTCGGGTTCAGTGTCTGCTTGCCTTCACTTTGGTTTGCTTTGGATTCATTCCTGTGGGTTTGCTCACAGATATTCTAACACAGGAAGTGTCATTTCTGACATGCCATGGAAAAAAACACTTATTTTTTAAAGGAGCAGTATTATGTGTTTTCAGCCACATTTAATCATATTATTACACAATGAAGTAACTCTGTGAACTTCAGTTATAGAAATACTGTATGAATCAAATTTGTCTTGAATTTGGGCCTCTGTCTCTTTAAGTCTTTCTGAAACTTCAACACACCACCTTTAACAATGTTTTCACCAGCATTGCACTGAGAAGTGGCTCTTCTAATGAGCTCAGCTGATTCGCAGTTCCACCAGGTGTTTGCTAATTGCTTCTGGCTAGTCTGAAGGAGTTGAATATGGGAGTCATGGATGCTCTGTAATGTGGAAGCTTGGAAGCTTTGAAACTGCAGCTGAGGAAGAGCTTCATCCTCGAAGGCAGCGCTCGGTCCCCCCAAGCTGAATGGTTGCCACGGGAGAGTCAAGGATTTCTCAAGCATGCATGAAAGAAACAAAGCAACACTCTGGGTATGTTTTTGATGAGAATATGACATAAAATGAAAAAAAAAGGTTGATTTTACATAAAACTGCCCTTTAAGAAAGGTAAAAACACAAAGCTGTCTGTAAAAGAACTGCATTGAAGAGTGTCATCGTGGAGTCACCAAGTCCCCATAACAACCATTATAGGCTATCCACATGCCAACTGGTTGTTTGAAAGTGATCCCAGAAACAAAAAAGCATTTTCTGTACTTCCATTGCAATTGGAAACATGTGGAGAACACTTGGCTCTACTGGGACTTTAAGTGGAACCGTGTGCTATGATCAGATGTGACCGAGATTGATTGTTCAGCAACATTCCAGGTGGGTTTGGGGCAAAACATGGCATAAATATGTGCATAATCACTTCACCCCCACTGTTAAGTGAGGTAAAAGGTCCATGATGCTGTGGGCCTGTTGTGGTTCCAAAGGTCCCTGGGAATCATGTTAAAGTGTGTGGCATAAAATGCTAAGACATCTTTAATCAAAATGTACTGGCATCTACAATTAATTTTAACATCAGACATTTTTTTCAGCAGCATAATATTGGTAAGTTCAGAAATGATTCTCTAAACACAACAACCAGTATCCAGACCCAGGTTTTGTGGAAAAGCTTTGTAATGGGAAGACAAGAGTCCATAAGTGGGGAATTAGGAGTTTACATAACCAAAAGTAACTGTGCAGAGATGAATAGCCAAAGAACCCCTCTATTTGTGTTGCAGTCTAATTAAATTTCATAGGGAAACACTGTTAACAGAAGGGGGGTTGTACAAATAATTAGCAGAAACAGAAGCAATATTTATGCCAGTGTGAATTTTTCTTATGGTATTTTTTTTACCCCAACTGAATAAATGCATTGATTCATTGTGAGATCATGCCACACCATTAAAGGAGTAATAATTATGAAGTGCTTTTACCAGGGGGATGATAGCTGTGACCTGAAAATACATATTACAATTAACAGCATGTCACTATCTCCACTACTACATTGTTTTGGAAAAAAATAAATAAATAAATAAAAAAAGTCCAAGGGTGTTGCGTGCCCACAGCAGCATCTTTATTTTTAATCTGTGTGTAAGCGGTGCTTTTGTGAAACAGCCTCCAGATGTTCAGAGCTGACATAATGACACATTGCTCCCTCAGCTGGTTCACGTGACTGTCAAACTGAATTTACAAGGCGACGGATTCACAGACCCGGCCAAACACCAAAGGAGAGCTCCAGCATATGTGCAGGGGTCTACCACCAATGGGGGGCAGGTGGGCTTTGTCCTGTCACTCATCACGTTCTGGTCAAGTCTTCGCTGCATAGATAAGATCCATCTTGGAGCTCCTTGGGGTTCAATGTTTAGACTGGAGTGTTGACGGAGGCAAACATGGAACTCGGTATTTATGAGCCGCAGAAGAATGTGTTGAGACACACAGTAATTTTTTCCCTGTAACTCCACCTTTCCGTGAGGATCGCCTCCATCTGTGTGTGTGACATGTGGGCTTCTCTCCTTCCCAGAGGTGTCTGGATCCAGACGGCTCCCACTCTGGTTCTCAATGTGGCTTCACTAATCTGCTGTAATTATGTCTCTCAGCCGGCTCACTCCTATTTGCACACATCTATTGACTGCCCTTCTCTCTCCTCTATCTCCCTCTGCCTTTTCTTCTGGTTTTTTTTTTTTTTTTTTTCTCAGGGGACCAGAGTCGTAGGCGCCTCAGGGTATCNATTCTCAGGGGACCAGAGTCGTAGGCGCCTCAGGGTATCAGGCTGTGCGTGTGTGACACGAAGTTACCCATGCAATGGGACGTAAACCATGCCAACATAAAGCTCCAAGGACTACCTCCTAATGATTCAGGGTGGGAAAAAAAAATGCCTTCGTGACTCGCCTTAAAGTGAAAGGGTTTCCCAGTGCAATAAACATACACGACCTGCTCGTCACGCAGCTGTGACGCATAGATTGCGTGTGTCATCAACTATTTCGCCTGAGGGGAGGTGTGGTGATAAAGTACTTCAACTGACAAAGTAAATGCACACCACCTGCCTGGTTAAATGTGAGGTTAGTTCAAGGGTATGTTTACAGAGAGGAAGGATTAAACCTTTAGCGATTTTAATCCAAGACAACACAGAGATTAAATAGTAAACCTAACTCCTAATGGGTACTTATATGATCTTTTAGTCAAGAGTACAGATTCAGCTGTTGTTTTAAATTCATCACAATAAACTTAATCACCATAATAATCAAACATTGGTCCAAACTCAAACTCAATCAGTTCTAGAAATGATCCAAAAGATCAACAGTTGCAACAACAGAAATAGAGGTATGGATAAACCAGGATACAGCTAATTATTTAACTGATTATCAAAGCTTTACATTTCAAATTTATAAAATTTAACTGAAAAAAAAAAAAAACCTAAATAAAAATGTTATTTAAAGTCTATGTTTCTAACAATTTTGTATTTGACTTTCTAACAATTCTTGACAGGTCTCAAGTTTTTGCAAAAATGGATACCATTAACCTTTGTTCATGTGCAATAATGCCACCAGTGTGTGACTTCAGGGCTTAAGCCCAGAACTTTCAGCATTTAACTTTGTATTTCTTTATCCATAATAATACAGTGTTTTTTCCAAACATGCTTAACTTATCTTCCTAAAGCAACGACATCATCAAAAAACTCCTGAAATTATTATATACAGTGGCTCTCAGTTGTAGCGTGTCCCTCATCAGCAGTCCGCTCCTAGTCATCCCATCTGAAATTCTCTGGAGGCGACCCTGATGTGACATTGTGTGAACGGCTCAGTTTTTCCACAGAGAGTCACCATGAGTCTCGTTATCCTGCCACTTAAGTCTCCTAACCCTAACCCATATACAGAGGACCATGGTGCAGGGAGACGTATAATCTTCACAGATCCTGGTATTTAGCCTCTTTTACAAACAAAAAAATTTTATGATGTTGAAACCTTTGTTCAGCTGTACTATTCTTGTGTGTTTTCATGCAAATTCTAAATATACTTTGAAAATTTTTCAAACTCAGAGGTCACACCTCACAGATGATGCATCCTTTTGTTTGAGTTTTTAATCTAATTTTTTTTGTTTTCATTATGCAATAAGGCCTTATCTTAAGAAGTTTACATTATTCCCAGTTCAGTGCAAGCTACCTATTATGCAGGAGGAAATCAAAGTCTATTCCAGGAAACAGTTACTCATAAAATGTTACCTTTTGAACCTCATTGTGTTATATAAGGTTTTGGGGAAGTCCATAAAGTACAGTACATTTACATACTATAAAACAAGAAGTGAGCAGGTCTCCATGCAGTAATTTTAGAAATCGTGGCTGTGCCTGACACAAAGGATGTGAGAAGAAAATGAAAAACGCATTCTGTGTAACAAAAAAAAATAATAATCCCAAGCTACTTTAATTACTTCCAACCTCTACCTGTCCATTTTTTCTTTGCTAATTATAGATTATTGTTGTGCTAGGTATTATGTCGGGTTGAACTTTGTTTCACCTCATGACAGTTTTTATTTATTGAAAAGGTAGGTTGGTTTTACAAGATAAACCTGTTCCTTTCAGGAAAAAAAACCCTCTCTGTGGAGCGTCTGGCCTCCATGTCAATGCGTGTGAACCCCGCTGAGCTCATTAAACTGTTAATATTGCTGTGTTCCTCCTCGCAGCACCTCAAACCTCTCAAGATATTGCATGCTCACTGGCTTAAACACACAGTCCTCCCCTCACACATGCAGACACGCACTCAAACGCACATACAAAGCCCTGCAAAGCTTCCCTGACCAAATGCATGCCTGACTGAGTACTTACGCACATACTAGCAAGCACACACAGAGGACTGCTGCACAGCGCTCTTATTTAAACTGATGTGAGTGCTGTCACGACATCCGACTAGTCCTATTTGTTCCACAGAAGCCTTGGCGTGAGAGAGCAGGGTCACCCCACTGGCTCTCATGCAAATCCATTCAGCACACACACAAGGAGTACACACACACTCTTGTCAGATCCACACACATCCGCAGACACTCACACAAGCACTTAATAGCCCTTCAGATAAGCAAGAAGGTAGAAAAGAATATGTGTATTTCAATTGTCCAACCAACCAACCAACCAAAAAAAAAAAACCGTCATCGAGTTTGGAACAAAATAAATAAACACAATGAGAGAAAATAGATATATAAAAAAGTAAAGATCAAACAACACACAGGTTAACAGTTACACTTTGTGAAACTGCCAAACACATTGTGCTGCATTTCATTGCTACAGTAAATAAAATAATTAAAAATCATCCTCATGGTTTTTATGCTCCTGAACATCATGCTGCTCACTGCTGGCCTCAGATGGTAATAAAAGGCACTGCAGACAGATTAATATTACAAATCATTATGTTTTCTTAATTTTTGGCTGAGTACAATATCTCAATAATTTGTACAATCTTTTGTGATGTTCAGAACTCTCTACTTTACATATGCTTTTACTTATTAATGGGAAAAGTATTTACTTGATGTAATTAATCAGCACTGACACAAGGGAAAAACCCCCCACTGAAATAATTGTCTCATTCCCACTGAACCGATGACGAACTGGATAATTGATTTGGTACATCTACAAAGAGATACCAAATTGAGTCTGAAGTGTTTTGGCAAGGAGACAACCTTGGAGTGAAACACAGAAGACATGTTCCCTGTTTAACTGTAGTCCTTGCAAAGGAGGTAGACTCCCACATTAGGATGTGTAAGAGGGGTTGTTAAACATAACAGTCAACCATTGAGAGGCTGTTTAGGGAAATTTTTAAAATTACTTTAATTAGCCTCATTTTCCACCTGTAAACTGTGGGTGGAATTCAGTGACTCCAATTTTCGGTTGGAGGTTTGGGAGACTAATGACCACAGTGATTTAAAAGGTGTGGCTATGTTGGGCATTTTCCAAATTGAAACGCTGCTCATGTTTATTTTTGACAGACTTATGTCCTAACCAGGGTCAGTCTAAAGCCAAGTCTTTGTTTGAACTCATGGTGGTTTATAAGTGTACATGGCATAAACCCAGCTAAGGGTAAGACCTAGATATAAGATATAAGCTCTAAAGTTTGATCCAATGGGGCTTCAGCAGAGACAATCGTACAGACTTAAAAAACACCAACATAAAGCATGATGGGAAAAAAACATTAGAAAAATGATGCTGTCTGAAATGGTATTACAAGTCTACTATTAACATAATATTTCAATCTCAAATGTTGGAGGGTCTTTATAATTGACTGTTAGCACCCAGACCCTTCTTTGAATCTCACGGCGTGGGATTTAAAACAGACAGTGATCTCCTTTTAATGGGGCAGGTACTGTCTGAAATAGAGAGGCAATGTTCATTAAAATAATCAGTCAGAGACTACATCACCAAAAGGATAACAAAAGATTCTAATCTGCAGAAAAAAGCTCTGCTGTCGAGGAATTTAAAAAGCATGAGGCAGAAAGCCATAGAATAGTTTGAGATGAATTAAAAATACAGAAATGCTCTGAGAAATAAATGTCCTCAGAATAGATATAGTCAATGTTCAAACCTAAAATAAAAATGAGGTCCAATGTATGTCCATTAGAACGAGAAGGTCTTGACTCATACTGAATAAAGTTAAAAGAGTCCAAGACACCAATGAAGTTCTTATGGTTGGCGTCGTGTTGTTGTCTTTTTCTGAATCGAGTCATTTTCTAGCCTCAGTACGTTTTTTTTTTTTTTGTTCTTCTTCATGGAAAGTATTCCTGGTTTAGCATTGTATGTGCAGTTGCAGTTTTCTCCTTGAAGTAGAAATATGTTTTTTTTTTTCATTGAACATATCAGCGTAATGAGTGCTTCAGTGTTTGGTTGTCTTCAACCTGTTAGGACTGAGTTATTAATGGAGCTATTGCTGTATGTCTGTTATTTTTAGTTTTTTTTTTCTCATATAAAGTATTCCTGGTTCAATTGTTCCATGCTAATTTGTGTCGTTTTCCATATCAAAGCTAAGGACAGAGCTATTCCTGCTATCTTTGCTCTCTGCTTGGCCACTGAAGGAGACAAAAAAGCTTTGGGTTGCAAATTTAATGCAGCCGATTGCCTTTGAATGATTCACTGAATTTTATTGCATTGCGTTATAATTAGATTTAGTTGGACCTATGTAAATTTAGCACTATGCTAACTTGGAATGGATAAATATAAACTGAGTTTAAAACAAACTCTGTATAATCTAATTAGTTATTTTCTTAAGTCTGTTTGGCTTGAAAAGTGGACTATGATGACTTTTGTTTTAAATTATTTTGCAGATATGTAAGCTGATTTCTATATCTCCTCAACTAGACCAAAGTTTCCCGTGGACGGGCTTGTAACAGGCCCACAGATTGAGCTTTGTTTCGTGACCTCTCAGAGTCATGAGAAGCAGCAGTTGTTTTCAATAGTAGCTCAAGAGGTGGGTACATTTGTGAGCTAGTCTTTTGAAAACAAATAACACAATCATAAATGAAGACACTGACTGCTTGATGAATCACGATTTGGGGAAGTTTACTGTGCATGAAAGTGGTCCTCGGGGCCCAAATATGTCAAGCATAACAGCATTACTCATTTCATGCCAAAAAAGGTTTGTGGGTCATATTTATCCCTACTCCCCTAAATCTGGGCACGCACACGCAAACACACACACTCATACACCCACCCCACACACACACACACACACTATTGACTGTCGCCCATCCCCCTCCTTCTCCTTTTCCCCCTCGCTAGCAGACACATGCACGCAAGCTCACATTCAGCGCTCTTCATTATGCACTTGCCCAAACAGCATAGCGTGCCGGAAACAGACTCAATACGTGCCAAGCTCCTGGTCCCCGCAGGCTCGGGGCCCCTAAAACACTGGATGCACCTTCCTAAATTAGGTTAATTTGCTTTGGCCACAGACACTGCAAAAATCACAGTCTAGTGGTCTGACAGAAAAAATCATGACCAGGAACTAATTACATTGTGTTTTTCACAACAACATTTTTCAGAAATGATCCTGGGTTCCATAACAGGAAGAGCTGTTGACCAATTTTAATAGATTTGGCAAAAAAAAAAAAAGCACAAGAAGGCAATCTGATAGACTTTAACATCTATATAATAATAATCAAAAAATATTTTTCATTTCATAATTTAACTTTTAATTTATATTATATTTCAGTATCTGATTAATTTTAACATGCATGAGGAAAAATAGAACTGTGATTTCTATCACAAAAATGCATGAGGGGGTTCTTTCTCAAACACATAGGATGGGATCTCTATGGTCTCTAATTGAGTATATCCCCCCCCCCAGTCTTTTATCACCTTCTTGAATGAGTTTCTGCTCCTGATGGAGGACAAACAAAGACAGAAGGAAGGTGGGCTTGATTTGAGTGGGTGCAATTTGCAAGATAGAGACTGCGTTTGCACGATTCATTGATTGGTCGGTAAATAGTCCAACATGATGCATCCCAAATTAAGTCATACAAAGACACGTCTCAGAAAAAAAATAAATAAATACAAAAAGAGCAATATTAAAAAAGGCAAAAAGCCAGAAACACTTACAGCAAAATTAGATCATGCCATAAAATAATACAAAAATACAATACTTTCTTGATCCAAAAAAAAATAAAAAAAATTAAGTACTAATAAAACATAAAAGGGCAAAATAGTTTGTCAAAGGACATTTGTTAGGCTCCCGGTTCCATGAATTAGTTTGCCCTGTAACAGCCCCTACAGGAATGTCTGGCTGCTCTTTCACATTACTTCTGAGGGAATGAATTAAATGCACATCGCAAACAGAGCATGCAAGCCTTTTTCAGGTCACGTGGCATGACCTCATGGCGTTGCCCGTTTCCTGGAAAGTTCAGGCAATCTGGAAACCTGTTTGCATGACATCATCTAAAGATAAATGAGGTTATTAACATAATCTTTTGATAATTGTTTGATATTCTTCTTCATTTTATCCGCAAGGCACACTGTTGCTTTGCCATACAAGGCTGCGTCCCTTCAGTGTCTGTTGAGATTCATGTGAAGCCTGCAGCTGGTAAGCTGTAGATTTAAAGTAATAAACCAACTGAGGCTTCCTCCCCCTGACAATGCCGCAGTTGTTTGAGGGTTAACTGTTTCTCAAGAGGCTAATGTGAGCTACCACACCAGTCGCAGAGTGGAAAAGATTATTTAAAATACATTCATAAAATTACATTTTTATATACATGCAAATAGTAAATGTACTATTCATGAAATAAAAGAAAAACGTTTCTAGTAAAAATCAATTAAACATTAATATATTTAAGCGATTACAACAGCAGAAAATAACAAAAAAAATAAATAAATTGATTAAATAGTCTGGGGGACAATCATACAAATATGTCCAGGTGACACAGATTATTCTAGTTCAAATGGCATATGAAAGGCTTGAAGAATAGAAACAAATCACAACAAATTTAATTTCACAAAAGTAAAATGCCCAATCTTACTTTGAGTTGTTGTAGAAAAAAAAAAACAAACGCAAAAAAGAATCTCAAGGAACCCAGAGTTTTTTTTATTATTATTATTCCGAAGCGCTGTCAGGATAATTTCTAACAGTGTTTAAAAATGTTTCTCTTTTAAAACTTTAGCTTAGTTTTAAAAGTAACAGACACTGAAAATAGACCAGCTGTCCCAGCATTAAAAAAAAAAATTGCATTTCCGTGAACAGAACCGACACGGGTTGGTTTTATTTTGGTAAAGTTAAATGCTTACGTGGTTTATCGTCACTCACGTCCTTCCTTAGTTGTTGCGCAAGGCTGCGTCGTAGCCATAGCAACGACGAGAGAAACCTTCCCGGCTAAGTTTTTTGAAATCTTGCTCTTGTCTTCTTTGCATCTCCTTCGACAGGACAGACAATAAGAATGGGTAGGTCGACATTTTTTGCATATTGACAGAAGACTAAAGTGTCACCACACCGGTATTCTCGTGGTGGCGAAGAAAAAAATGTGTTTTTAGAGAGCGCACACTGATTGTTTAATTAAATACTTTAGCATGAATTCATTACCTGTTGACCTAGTTCCCTTTAGCTTTCTATACACTTCTCATTCTATCAAAAGGGAAAACCAAATGTCTGCAGATGACATCATACTACACGCATCAAAAACAGTCAGCATTTTGGGTGTTAGCCAGTTAATGTATTGTCTAGCATTCTATTATTTTTGCTTCAGTCAGTTTGATGTTGTTTTCCTGTGCAATAAAGTAAACTTCGTCGCATCATCCTGAAAAGCCACTGAAAACAGTTCTTTGAAATAACCACACCTACAATCTGTGAGTAATAACTAAAATTGGTTGTTGGTGTAGTTTATTTTTCCAGAATACTGCTTGTAGTAGATGCTTTCCAGATGATGACAGGGGAACTCCTTGATTGCACAGAAAATAATTAATAAAAAACTTTCACCCAAAGACTTATTTCACAATAATTGGTGATGGTTAGTCAGATTGGATAGATGTCTCTAAGCAGCAGCTGTTTTCATGTCTTTCCACAGATTCTCAATTCTCAGATTCACAAGGTCTTGAGTTTTAGTGGGTCATTCTGACATGTGAATATGCTTTGGTCTAAGCTATTCGCTGTTTTGTCTGTGTTTGTTTTTTTTTCCCTGCTAGAAAGTGAACATTTTCCCCAGTCTTAATCATTTTTGCAGACTCAGGTTTTGATCTAGAAGTGTCCTGCAGTTCAATTTCAGTCAATCATTCATTCCCATCATTTGCACCCGATCAACTACTTCACTGTCCTTGGTAAAAATGGAGCAATCCAAACGGCTCGTTGACTAGCATGCTTTAAAGTGGACATGGTATGATTAAAGTTATGAGCGTTATTAGTTTCCTGCAATATAAAACATTTCGTATGTACTCAAGTTTAGTTTTGGTGTTATCTGGCCAGAGCACTTTATTCTACATATTTGCTTGATTTCCTGTATGGCTTGTGGGAATCGTTAAACAGGGCCTCTTGAAGCTTTCTTTGAACAATGATTTTCTTCTTGTCACTTTTACCTAAAATCCTGATGTTTACATTGCATGACTAATAGCTGCAGGTCCGTCATGAACCTTTGAGCAGTTTCTCTGATTAATGCTCTTCTTCCTGGTTGTGTTCATTTTGGCAGACAAGATGGCCTTGTCTTAGCAAAGTAGCAGTTATGCTATATTTGCTTTGTTTTCAGATAATGATGGTTCACTCTTTGAGATGTTGAAATCTTGGGATATTGCAACATCCTAAATTTGCTCTCAGCTTCTCCAGAAATTTATTCCTGACTTTGTGTTATTTAGTCTTCATGATGTCGGCCTTTGCAGAACTCCACTTGACACTATGTTTGATTGCCGAAAAATACAGTGAATCTTCTGGCCATAGTGTGGTGAAAAGTGAAAAAGTTGCATTATTTATGCGTGCATTCGTACAGAACAGATAAGTTTATGAACCAGCTTGCCCGTTCTTTCTTTAGACTGATTAATGGTTCAGTCAAGGCTAAAACAGACAATATCACAGGGGAAAAGTTGTCATGCAAGATCAGCCCTTCAAGTCTGAATCCATCTAAAATGACAGGCCGGCTTACTGCTGTCACAAAGCGTTACTAATGTATCTGTGCTGTGTGAGCCAACAGTTGAGGATCTAAGCTGTGCTTTAAAATGCTGAACCTAGAGACAGCGTGCGGCTCAATCAGGATATTAGAGTGAGTGAGCATGAAGCCTCTTCCTGATTGGGCTTGGTTTGTGAAAGCAGTGCAGTTGTGCAGGACTGCCCTGGAATGTTAACGCAGAAGACACTAACTAATGCAGTAGCCTTTTTAAATACATCCTGTGTCAGTGTACATGCCAAAGTGAGTGTTTGAGTGAGTACACAGATTTTATGGGATTTGTCTGCCCTTCGTGCTTTCTGCTGCTGACCACATCATTTACATATATGTACATTTCAGCAATGTTGTCTCACTCTGTTTCCATCTAATTTTTTGTGAGTGCTTTTCCATTCACTAAAAGTGCTGATGGATGAATAACCTGAGTGTGCACAACCAGATCGACAGAAATAGGCCAGAGTTAATTTGCAAAAATGCTTTTCTCTCTCGACTTGTGGTCCCATTTCTAACCACACTTACACAAAACTATTACACAAACACTTTTTGTAAAGTAACACAAACCAATGCACGTTTAAATTTACTGTAATGATTTGTCATTTACTATTAAAGCAAACAGTCATCTTCGTTTCAAGTGGATATGCACAATAATTTATTTTCTACAAAGTTTAGGAATTTCCCACTGTCAAGAAAAGGTTAATATTTCTCTGGATTAGAAAAAAAGAATATCTGTGACAAACCAATCAATAATACTCAGAATATAATGTACGATCCTAAAACATATCTGGTTTAATGGGATGATTCTTAAACCAGTCTATAAGACACTAGACATCTTAAATTGATGCTACCAGACGTATTTTTCAGATCGTGACTCTATGTTATGAAGTTTTCTTTTTGAAAGCGCTCTTTTTTTTTAAAGGGACCTACAGTAAGGTTACATTTTTATTAATTCATCCATTTCTTTTACATAAACCCAATGGGAGTTGTGATGGGCTGATAAGTCAATTTTCACATATAGTACAGGATAGGCCATCATGTCTCTTATTTATCAAAACATATGTCTTATCCAAGACTACTCTATATGTATGAATCATTACTGAATTATATGTGGAAATGGGGTGGGTTTAAAACAAACAAAATTATTATTCTTTAGTATAACATTGTGTGTTGTTGATTAAGCAACACTAAAAGTGTGCTATATTACTCCTTTATTGGTAACTTGCTTTATTTGTTACTATATATAATCCATTACATAGTTCAAATATGTTGATTATTAACAGTACATCAAATGAAGTAGATTATTTTATGAAGCTATTCTGCTTCTTCTAGATTACAAAAAGAAGCCAACAGAAGAAAAGCTTGCTGAGAAAGAGCAAATGAAAATCCTTCCTAATTCTCCTCCACTCTACCCGCTGCCTGAAGAGATAATAAAGGTGAGCGTTGTTTCAATCAGGAGATTTCTTTCTTCTGAGATTCTTTAATACAATGAAATTGTTTTCACATGTACTTAGCTGAGTAGTACATGTCTCAAAGCAGACCACTTTAACACTAACAAATAATTGCTTTATTTTCTAAAAGTGGGATATATAAATTCCTGAGTACTGCTACAGCAATCCAATTTTATATGCTACTGTAATCCATATTATTTGACAAAGAAATGGAACAATGCCTCCTCTTTTAAGCTTCCATCTGTTGTGAGACAAAGCACACACAAAGTATCATAGCAACAATGGCATGTTGCTTTTTATCTTTGCCAGTGTCAGGTGGTAGCTGAATATTCCCATATGCTGTGCCATATGGTATGTGTATAAATTTTCCAGGAGTATTTCTTGCTTTTCCTTTTGAAATAGATGCTTAGCTACATATCTCACTGGTAATAAAATCTTAAAAGGCCAAGTTTTCCACGAATAAACAGCTGAAAAAAATTGCATTTCTATATAAAAATGCCCCAGCTCTGTAATGCTGAGTAATTAAGCAAAGAAATGCTTTTGGTAAATCGAGATAAATGGCAAATTATTTCCTCGTTCTATCCTGACAAAGTAAAGCATCACTGTTTACCTTTCATGCCACCAAAGTAGGTTGATTTTCCATGCCGGTTGGAAACTAACCTCAAATGTGTGGAAAAAGTATTGTTTGTATGGGTGAACAATCTCCTTCACATTATAAATGCAGAGTATGCAGCTGCTGCAGACTAATGAGAAGGACATTTTCCACTGTTACCTTTAGTTTCCATAAAGGCCTAAAGCTGAGTTACAGTCTTCCCTGCTTTTAGCGGTAAGAGTCAAACCGTACGACCATAAAAAAGTCATAACAGTCCAAAGTATTTCATCGGGACACTTTTAATCATATGATTACGATTGTGACTAACTTACAATAACTGTCTGCCTGTGTGTTTTATGACCTGCAAAGACTTATTTTCACAATATTGGAAGACTTCCCATTTTAATTTTAGCATCAGATACAATTAGTACAAGAGGTCTAAACATCTTTGTTAAGACACCAGGTTTTAGGACTTCCAACGCATCAGAGGAATCTCATTGTTGTAACGTATTAGTCAGGAGAAGGGTTCAAACAATTTTCCAAGACATCAGATATACCATGCAACACAGTCAAAACAAGTGGGGAAAATATGACATATGACGGACCAACCTCCATCATGTTGAAAAGACAATTAGGACATTTTCAGAAAAGGTCAACAATGACCTTTTCTGAAAATGTCATTGTTGAGAAAGTGAATGAGAATTTGATCACAGTCAGCTTACCTAGTTAAAAAAGGTTAAATAAAAAAAATAAAATAAATAAATGTCTGACACAAAACAACATAGCACATGACCAAAATAACTAGATTCCTCCAGTGGTTGCAGTCAAGGTTAAGGCAGTCAGAACAGTTTCAATACTAGTCAGTGTTGGGCCAATGCCTTCAGGCTGCTGACAGAAAGCAAAAGGCCAAAAAACTTTTCATTTTTCAGCATAACAACCCAAAGTATTTATTCAAATCAACGAAACAACGGCTTCATGAGAAGAAGATAAATGTTCTGGATGTGACCCAATCTTGGTAATGAAAATCTGTGGAGAGATTTGAGGAGGGTTATGGACAGGAGATACCATAATCCTGCTCAATCTGACAGATCTGCAGTGATGCACTCCCACCTACAAAAGAGTGCTGTCGTAAGAATTAAAAGGTGCTTTGCAAAAGTATTTCTTTAAGTGGGCGCACATCAAAGTAACCCTATTATTTCAGATTTTGTTTTCTTAATCTTCCCCATAAAATATTTCAGTTTGTTTTCAAGTGAGTCATACAGGTTATATGTCACAAAATGTGCCAAATACTGGAAAATGTTTTATTGTGTTTTTTTACTATACAAAAAAGCAAGAGAGTGTAGGCTTTATATTCACTCTATGTGGCTTTTTGTGTGATACTACTTTTTCTAAACACGCTTTTATTCTGCTGGTTTTCAGTCATAATTTTTTATAGGTGAATTAATCTCAGATGTTATCTTTACAGATGCAAGATCTTATCAGCCTCTACACTTATTGACATTCATTGTAACCTTTGTGTAAACCACATGAAAATAAATTGCCGTATCTACAATAAAACCTGCCCTTGCAAATTTTCCGTAGTTGACTTTGTTGGTTACGGCTGATCGTTGCAGCCCCAGGGATGCATGAGGCGCTTTCTCTGATATGCACTCCTTGTTTACCCGCAAGCCTCTTTAATAAAGTGCTTCAAGACATGTCTGGCCCTAAGTGTTTACCTCTTTAGAATGGGAGATGTCCAACACATTTTTCATGTATCACTTTATACTGATCCAGTAGAGTTCCACTCCAGCTTTCCTTTGGTTCTCTAAGCTGCTAGCTTCATTTTTAAAAGCTCATATCTGTGCAGGACATTGCCAGTACGATTGGTGATTTATGGACAGCTAGAGACAGTTCTCTTCTTTCCAGTTATAGTACTGATTTGTTGTCTAAAAGAAGCTTTACTTTTTTCTGAACAAAGCACAATGATCTATTTAAGTTCCCATTAATGTGTAGCACACAATGTTTACATTGGAATGGCAAAGGTTATTACTATAATACAAAGATTTTTAACTATCAAAATTTTCCCTATATTTTTTACTTATGTAGTTTTTTATCATGTGGGATTTTGCTTCTGAGTTTATCTTCTTACACATCTCTACTGGTTGGGCCAATAGGGGATGAGGGTGCTATAATGACGGTCTTCCTACTTACCCAGAGAGAGCAATCTGTGGTATCTGAAGTTCTCGTTCTTGGTTGTTATTTTGGTGCAGAAATATTATCATGTTAACCTTTTTTTTTACAATTTGCAATTATTGCCTTGGCCTACTTCAAAGTGAACTTTTTACTAAAACATAGCATGGGATGCCTGGAGAGCTGTTGTTCTGTGCTCACCGCTCTCTTTCCTGTTAGCTGTCCTACTTCCTCTGTCTAGTGCTCTCTAGTAATCTCTGGAATTTGCCATTGAGGCCAGTAGGTGGCTTAGAACAATACAGGGACTTTTATTATGCAACAATATCAATTCCAAGCCTGTGGACAGGACAATAAACCCTTCCTAGTTGTCTCCACAATACACACACAGTGAACAGAAAAACATTCAGGGTCTGTTCTGTTATCCGGCCTTACATCTTTCATCCTGCTGCTGTACAAAAAACTCAAATGAGAGTTAGTCATTTCTGTGATATGCATCTATCTGAACCTTATGTGGCTTGTGTCTATGTCTAATTTCTGAAAAAAAGAAGGAAGTAAAGTAGAAAAGAAAGAAGGAAGGACATAAGAAAAGACAGAAAGAAAGAAGAACGCAACGAGGGTTATAAAGAAAGCTGACGGACCAGGTGGTTGAGTCTCATGGGCTTATTTACCTCCCTCTATCATCTACTCAGATTCCAGTACCGAGGATGTTCAGAACTTAGCCTCCTGCTGAGTGCACTTCAACATCATTTATTGGAGGAAGTTCAGGTGGCCGGGGTCGAGCAGAGAGCACAAGACAACAAAGGAAGTTGGCACTGCGAGCTCAGCGCTGTGGGCAGCACAGCACTGGTCGGTGTGGGAGGCAAAGAGGAGATGGTGTACTAACAGGCCCATTTAAGTGCTGTTAATCCTGGTGGGCTGGGAGAGGGCTGGCACTGAAGTTTAATGGTGGGCTGCTGAGAGGGAGTGCTGCGGTTACAGACACACACGCCATGCCTTCCACCACACACTCGGGCACTGACTCAAGCACATATTGCACTGAAATTTCATGCTAGCGTATTGCGACTGCAGTGTACTGTGTCGGGGGTTTGACCCAAATACATACAATGCAGACAGATGTACATGGACGCAAACATTAAAACAGATTTGACAACAACATGAATGCAGGTCTCTGTCAAATAAGAGCTCTCTTGCATTGCAAATACCTATAAGTGGTTGAATTGGAAGTAATGTAAACTCATCTGCTCACTACCGACAAAATTGTGTAAAGGAAAGTAGCTGCTGTTTTATTTACTAGAGCTTCCTCTTTAGTGTATTTAAGAAAGATCTGGTTTTGCTACCACAGCAATATCGTAGTAGTGTCATTTGGCTTAAATGTGTTGAGTCGTCATGAAATGCTAGTCAGTTTCTGTTTCTCAAGGAGAATTGAGCAATTACAGTTAAGCAACCGGGGAATACGATAGGCCTGTGCCATGGACTATAAACTTTATGTGCTGCTTCGGGGGTAATGTTGTTCTTAACATGGTATGATTCTCTTATATCGAAGACCTTCTCTTCAATAGGCATGTAACAGAACACAAGAATTGAGGCTTGGTTTGCACCTTCATGTTGAAGTTATGGTTAGGTAAGTTTTAAATATGAAATATTTTTTTATTTACTTCATTCAACCATTCAGTCAGAAACATGCTGTGGGTCGTGGGAGAGCTACATCACGTTAATTAGGCAATTAAAAAAAAGGGCTATTATTTTTCTAAACTAAATTATTTGTATTTGTATATTTTCACAATCAAGGTCCAACACCTTAGTCAATATTTAAAAGGAATGATAAATTATTTTAAAACTTTCTGAATTTTTAAAGTAGCAAAGATCACTCATAAAAGAGAAGTTTTAACATGAATTGATGGACATTTGTACAAAACCATAGGCAAGATCATAAAAATATACGTATTTTGGAGAATCTTGAGCCCCTGCATGGTTAGTTTGGCTATAAAGTAACCTAAAATAAAGACACAGACTTCAAAATTAAAGGCCCATATAGATACATTTTTGCACAAACACACCTTGCACCTGTACCACAAAGGACTTTTTTCCAAGTTGTCAAAGTGAGATTTAAACTTGGAAGACCTTTACCTGTCTCCTTGGGCCTGTCTCCAAATGTGGTCGATGACTTAGGTATTTTTATTGGGAACACCAAGCAGGGTACACCGTAGGCCTTTTTTTTTTTTTAACACACCTCTAGCTCTTCATGTGATGTTTTCACGATCCAATCACTACTTAGGTGTCACAAACTCACAGGACTTCAAATGCATTTTGTAACAGAACAAGACGTACACTTCGGAAAGGGAAAGCCAAGCTCCGTGTCATTGAGCCAGAGAAGAAGCAGCAAAAGCAACTAGAAAATGAAGCAACACTTAGTTTTGTTAATTTTGAAATGTGATATGTGAAGAGCCCTTAAACTCAATGTGCAACAGGACAAGATGCTCACATTTAAACAAATTCAGATTGTGGATCTGCAGCCACAAACACAGTGAGACATCAGAGTATCCCGCAGAGTTTGAAATAGATGAGCCATTCCACTGAAGTTGTGCTTCACAATCTAATGACAAAGTTATTGCTCGTAACTGACTGAAGTTGCCTGGAAAAATAATTTAGAAACATAACATTTAAATGCATTCTGATCACAACAGATGTACATCATACCTTCGTCAAATAAAACCTTGAAATCAATTTAACTGACAGATTTATACTCTAGTTAGTATTTTTCTTTAAATCTCTGAACAACTGCTCTATAAAACACATTTTTTATATGTATTGAATTTTGTATCTGGGAGGGTTTTTTGGAGGTTAGGTAAGGTAAGGTGGATGTTAAGGCTGAAGCACTGAAGCAAACAGTCATAGGCATATTACTCACTTACAGAACAAACAAATCCCTTTATATCCTTTAGTAAAGTTGTACTGGCACCGCCTTAACTCAGTAAAGGGCTTTGGATATATTTTTTGTCTGCACGCATGCTGGGGTCAACCAGTTCTACTGGACAAACCAAAACTCCGTTGGCCTGCTGGATGATGCAACAGTTTTGCAGGTCCCAACAGGAGGATATTTGAGAATTCAGTGCCAAATTTTTCAGAAACCTTTGTGTGTTTCTACATAAAACAATGTTTTTTCCCTGCAAATCCATATAATACAGATTAATACCAACTACCCAGCCAGCATACCCAGGTGGGTCTCATATGGGTAAAAGGAGGGCAGACATTATGGGTCCCATAAGGGTTTGTCTGCGGTTTCCATGGTGGCCCCACATGGGTTTGCCCACGTAGGGCCCACGTAGGGCCCATGTAGGCGGTGCCCCTTTAGGAATAGGCACACGTGACCAAAGTTTCATCATCTAAGAATGATTTTGTCCAAAAATGTAATGAACATGTTTTGTTTAGCCCATAAATATATCCTCACCTGTTCAAGGCAGCATAATGGGTCATCTTTAGAAGATGTGCTTCCCTGTCAAAGACTTCTGCTTTTTGTCCAAAGAGAAATATTAGATGTCTAAGAGAGAACATGACATGAACCGATCATTGATATGATTCGTTTTTTTGTGCTTCTCTCACTGTTTATGTTAAGAATGTGACCACTCCGCTGCATTAAGTGCCTGCTCCTTTTCATCAATTTGTAATGATCCTCTTGAGAGAAGAAGGGGAGTAGGCACAAACCTTCTGTCCTTGTAAATTATACCGGAGCATCCAGCTCTCCTTTCTTCCTTCGTCTCCTCTTTTCCTTTTCCTGTATTCCCTCAGTTGACCTTTTCTTAAATAATAGATATCTTCACACCTGAATTATTCTTCTCTTTTCCAGTTATTCCAAGGTGTCTCATAGTATTGGCAGCTTGTGTGTGGAGTATGTTATTGTAGTCATTGTGTCTTAGACGTGGTCCTTTACGCTCCCTCTTTACGCTCCCTCTTTCGTTGACATATTTCTCCTCCTTTGTCTTCTTACTGCTCTGTCCATTTTAGGGCTTCTTTAGACTGAGGTGAAATGAAGGCAAAGAGTGGGATTTATAAGATGATCTGTTGTAAGAACTTTGAGGCAGCAGGGGGATTATTGTGCAATATTGTTACAGGTGTTGTCTGGGGCTGGGTAATTCATGATGATAGTAATGCATCAAGGTTCATAGGTCACTACAGGGTCACTGGGTTTCATAAGACTGCTGCTAGGCCTGTCGGGATAACTATTTTGTGTGGATGATGTGCCGCCATTACTCAGTGACCTTCTGAGGTAATATTGCAGAGAAACATTGTAAGAAACGGCAAGACTGATTCCTATCCGAACAAAAACATCAGTTATTTTTGTGATTAAAATATCTTTGGGGAATGACAAATGGAGACAAGAACAGAAACCTGTTCCAGATAGATGTGTAATGAACAATAGCATTTATTTTTAAAGCAGATAATAGCTTGTTTACAAGATTTCAATAATTATTTATCTGTAGATTGGACCAGGATAATTAAAGTTTTCACCAAGGATTTCTATGAACTTGAAACTATGGTTTTCAACACCACCAGTCAGCTCATACCTTGTAACTTCCCAGCCCGTCGTGCACTTTTCTCTCTCTGCACTTCTTTTTTTCCGTACTTCCGTCTATGCCTGCCTTCTACTTCTACATTGTCTCCTCTGCCATAGCCTTACTTGTGGTCTCCCTTATAAGTAGCTACATTATTACATATTTATTTGCAAGCTGCTTTCAATAAAAGCATCTCCTGAAGACACATAAACACCAGCGGTTAAATGTCTGACAACAGACAGTCAGTAGTCAGCCGTGGGTTTTGATGTTTCTGATGAGCCATTATTTATGGTTCTCAATATTTTGTTGCTATGCCTTTGTGTTTTCATCCAGTGTTGGTAAATCACAGTTTAATTGCAGACTTCTTGAGCCAATCGTGTATATATCAACTTATACATTTAGATCTTTGAACATTTTAGAGATGTTGGGTTGTAAAGGAGCATTTAATTTACAATCCACAACTTCCTGTATCTCGTAGGAATAAATATAATGTTCACACAAAAGACCCTTTTCTTTTAACCTATTTTCAAAATAGAAAAGATAAAAGAACACACCTCCTGATGGACTAGGAACCTTTCCAACCTTTCCAGTGATCACTGGAGGCAGACACCAGCCCCATGCAATCTCGCATGACAAGCAGCTATAGACAATGGATGAATGGATGAATGGATGGAAGAGAACACACCTTTCAGGTTAGGCAAATGTAGCATGTCTTGTGACTCTCATGTTCAAGAACAAACATTGCATTTTTCCAACGTGTCTGTCCTTTAATTAAACCAACTGGTTCAAGCTGAAAATAAATATTGAAGCTAGGTTTTCATTGACATAGAAGCTTTAGAAATAAACAGGGTGAAAGAGAAAATCAGGCAGACAAATACACGTAGCTCAGATAGTTTTATCTCTCCGCGGCTCTCAGGTTTCTGTGCCATGCCGTGCAGAGCCATGTGTTATGATGCATGGTCTAGTGGGGCCAACGAAAGCACATGTGTTATCTGCTAAGTCTGATTAATGTAACAGGCTACATCCCCTTGTATTTTTTGTGTTTTTCACTGGCTGCCTTGCTGTCCTAACTTAACCTCTTCAGTCTGGACTGTTCCTGGCTTTTGAAACATTTGCCTTGAAAGTACATCCTTCAATACATCATTCTGAGTTTGTTTTGTATAATGTCTACAGCATGCTGTCTGTGAAATAAATAATGTCCAGTGTCTGTTCTGTTTACAGATTTATTGTCTGTGCTGCTCTACCCCTATTATTTGTTGTTCAGAAATATTTGTGTGTTTTTCAAATAAATCCTTCTTGGAGCTGAATTGTAGCTGCAGCAGTAGTTAGCAAAAACTTGGTGGAACTGCACATCTGCTGAGCTTATCATATGAACTACTTAGTCCAACGCTCCGATGAGTGTCTGTAATCTGCTTCATGGTGAAGCATTGTGATGACATGCTTAAGGCGGAGTGTCGGAAAGAGCATGAGCTTCTTAGAGAGACAGACGCCCAGTTTTTAGGTTTCAAATTGTGAAGTCAAATTTGTTTTAAATCATGTTTGATACACAACATTTTCACAACTGAAGTTAACATACCGTAACTTCTTAATTGGACTATAAAATGGCTCTATGTGCCATGTAGTACTGCCCCTTTAATCATTCCATTAAGTGAAAAAATTGAAAAAATGTTAATTTAAAGCAAACAAATGATTAAAATGTGATTAATTAAAACCAAATGAGCCTCCCACTCACTCAATCTAAATTGTTTGTGTCATTTAATGCAATGTGTTGTCATGCTCTTTGTACATGTAAGTTTATTTGAATTGAAAAGAAAAAGGGCACAGTGTAGTGGATTATCAGGACAAGAGAAAAATGACAAAGAATGAAGTAACTTCTGAACAGATGTACAAATATGGTGCAGCTACTGGATGTTTCACACCAGAACCTCTCTTAGTTCTGATTCATACTTTTTCTTTAAAAGCCCACTGGTCCAGTAAACTCCTCTGCAAATGTTCGAAACCTCAGCATTTTTCCTTTGTGTGTTATGCTGATGCTGTCGTGACTCATTTCTGTTAGACATTTTCAGCGTCTGCTGTCTGGAAACTCCAATTGTTGAGCATGTTTGAATGACAAACAGCAAATTGCTCAGCATTGTTTGATCAACTAACAGTATGGAAACGGTCTAGTTCACACTGCTTGAATTCAGCCACTCCACAGGCCTGTGTGCTGTCTGCTTACTCTCTAGAAATAATAATAAAAAAAACCCTCTCCTCTCCCCTCTTTTACTTCCATCTATCCCTTGTGACTTTCACCCACAATTCCCTTTCCCCACTTCACTTACAGCCACATACAAAAGCACATTTACCACTAGATTTACAGGCGTAAAAGCTTGTATTCATTCACACAAACGCGCACTCTGTGCAGTCCTGAAGAAAGTTACTTGCATATGCATGCATACACGCACTGACAAATACACTGACATTCTTGTCACATGATGTGTGTTGCACCATGGGGTCCAGAGGAGTGGAATTTCGGCATAGCTCCCGCTTCACTGAGCACCACGGGGGGGTTATAATCGCAAAATGCAACAAAGCCACGGTCACGAAAGACAATCTTGTTTGTGCATACAATCCAAAGTACACACATTCATAAGCATGCACCTGAACAGAAGAAGAAGATATACATAGTAAAAAGAAAGAACTTGATGCAGTTGTCTGTGGAACAAGGCTTTATAAGCTTTCTTACGCTGTATTTGTAAAACGAAAATCATTGCAGCAAAATAGGGATAAAACACAGATTAGTTCTTTTAACTATTTAATCCCTTTTTTAAATGGTGACTGGATCTATTTTGCCTGTGTTTTAACATACAGAAAGTGAAGCTGGATGAAGTGCTAGATTAGCAGATGAAAAAGAGGAGGCATTCATTTGATTAAAAAGGGGGGGGAAACAAGGCAAAATGAATGATTAAGGATGGATTTACAATCTGAGGAAGCTCCAGTCCCTTGTTTTTTTTTTAATACTAAGGATGGAGGCAAAGTTTGGTGTTTCATCTACTAAACTCTGTATTTCTATGTAATTCTTGCGCTACTGTATATTTAAGATTTTCTAATCAGCCAACAAAAGCAATTACCTCACCATGTTAAAGCATAGGGAATTTTAAAATCGAATCTTAGATAACACTCTGAAAAATAATCAAAGAGAGGTGATCAAATTTGAGATACCTTACATAAATTAAACCTAATTATTGTAATGCATCTCCAGCTTTACTGTGCACTACATGTTGCATAAGTCTGTTGAATAAGTCTTCAACTTGCATGAACTTATTCTTTTTTTTTTAACCAGATCTCTGTAAAACTACTGGCTGTTGTCTTTTTACCTTATAAGTGACTTAAATATTTAGATCTTTGGAAGTTTGAATCTGGAAAGTACGAGGGATGCATGTATTTCTAGGGATGCATGATATAGTGGCGTTACAGGGTTCCACGACTAGTTGTGTCAGTCGACTTTATTTGAAACGTATTTATTTCAGATGTAAAAACACAGTAAAAAATACTGCAGTCTCTTTAGGTTTTATACATTTAATAAAATGTTGTCACACGGACGTCACCATGTTATTTACACTACAAAGCATCCTGGGTAGATGACATATACAAGGTGGTAAACTAGCTATGTCCAGCCAGAACAGTAATTTTCGTGCAATAAGAAATATTCAACCCTTTCGATTTGAATCAGAGCGCGTTAGAATAGAAGGCAATGCAGAAATGACAGGGGGGGACGAGGAGGACGTTGTGGATAAAAAGGAGAGAGTCGGCCCATAAAACTGTGTTTGTGCTTGGAAATGCCAACCTAGAAAGTAGCAAAGTAGTTTCTCCTCTCTAGATCAAGCTGTTTATGGCAAATATTTTGCAAATATATTGCAGTGCTGTGTTACAACAGCTTAAAGATTCTTCATTGTCACTTTAAACATCTTTTTTTCCAATTCAAACAATCGTTGTCATCATTTTCTAAAGAATTGCTTTCAGGAAGTGGTTGCAAAGCAACCTCACATCATCCTAGAACTCCAACTATGCTTTTTTGCTGGTAGGACTTCACTATAGACAATCTAAATTAATTAATCCACAGTATAAGCATGGTGCTTTACTCCTGCATCCTTTTTCACGTTAACTAAATTAGTCAAGGTAAACAAAACAAAACAGATGTTTTTATTTCAGCTGTTGAATAACAGTAACCATGTTTTTGTACATTTTACACAGCAACATGCAGCAAAATCATAAAAAATAAATAAATAAATAAACAAATCAAGCTTAAAAATACAGGAGTATCTGTCTGTCTGCTCTGTGTCTGGCCAGGTTGGCACATATGTCTGTATGTGCACTGTTGGTGATTGAAGTTTAAGTGGCCGCCTGCTTGTTAGGTCGATATTGGCGAACACGTTCATGTTTGAGAGTGCATTAGGACCTGGGGGTGGGGTGTACGATGGGTATTCGTGTGTGGGTGTGTGTGTTTGGTGGCCGAATGTATGTGCGTGCAACATCAACGATATGTGTTCGTGACAGTGACCCACTTCTGGTGTTTTCAGTGAGCCAGATGGGTCACGGCAGCTGGAGCTGAAGAGGTGGAAGAAGGAAAAGAGCAGGAGATGAGGAAGAGAGGGAGGGAAAAGGCACGTTAAGAGGAGGGGGGCCAGCGGGGCTGCTGGAAAAAAAACCCAAAGAGGGTGAAATAGGATGATGTTAGGAAATTGAACATTAGGGAAACTGTTAAAAATGAATTATTGTAAACATTTGTCAGAATGAAAAAACTGTGCAATATATTTTCATGTTTCGTCTCTGTGACAGTTTCTCTCTACCTTTAGTCCGTCGAAGCAATAACTGCAAATCTTTGAACGCATGCACACACTGAAAATCACTGCATAAATTAGTTATGTTTCTCATCCTATCAGGACACCAACCATCCATGCCCCTCACCCCCTACTACTTTACTCTACTCCTCCTTCTAAATGTTTCAGGCAAGAAGTAATAGCCCCTCATGTTAAATTCATGAAACAGAAAGACATTGTGGAGAGACAGTGTGGAGTGCTTCCAAGCAGAAATACCATCACAGTGAATAGACGGTGTACCTGTTAGATGCTGAGTCATAATGTGGATGATTAACTGGTTTGATTTGAAAACACACTCATTCACACTATTTACTGTTTGCCAAATTTCATTGTGACTACAGTTGTGTAGAGTCTTTGGTACTTTCTTATCCTTGGGGGCTCTCTAATATCTCTGTTATTTGTCCTCATGACTACATTACTTACAAAAAAAAAAAGCCTCCCCACCACATGCTATTTCTCAAACACACATGATTATTTTCAGTCTTTTTGCCTAGAAACCAAGAGCCCATCTGTGGAGTAAACACCAAAATCCCCTGAGCCGCAGTTCCAAATATTCCTCACTCTTTCACGCACTTATCCTCTCTTATGCTCACAATGAATGCATGCACGGAAACCCTCTTGTGGCAACACATATGCATACGTTAACCTGTTGAGAACAATCTAATACACACACTTAACTTGTCTTTCTGTCAGTCTTTTTTCTTTCATTTTTAATGTCTTCCAGTCTAAACAATTTTTAGTACCAATGCCTGACAATAACAAGATCTAAATGCCACAATCCTTGGTTATTTGGGTTGTGGTTTTCTCCGGTGTTTATATTGTAATCATTTCCCTGTGATTTACTCTCCAGGTCTTGGCATATTCTGCTCCTTTCTCTGTGTACGTTATTGCTACTGGGGTGCTGCGTTTCCTTTGTCTTTAGTTTCTTAGTTAATTTGTGTGCTCTGTTCCTTGGACATTCAGATTTATTATTTATTATTATTTTATTATTTAGATCAGTGTTTCCCAAACCTGGTCCTCAACTACCCCTTGAGGACCAGATGTGTCTCTGTTCCAGCTCATCTGGTTCAAATGATTGCATGATCATCTCTGCAGCCACCAAATGCTGCCGAAGGCTGTTAATCACCCATTCATTTAAGTCAGATGTTTGGAAGTAAGACGACACCTGGAGCACACAGGCCAGGCGTACTTGAGGACCAGGTTTGGGAAACGCTGTGTTAGATTATTGTCAGATTTTTCTTCATTTGTTTGGCTTCTGGATCCTTTTAATTTTTAGTCTCATCCCTCAGTTTACCTACTTTCTCCTTACTACAGCTGTTAGACATTTCTCTGATTCATTCATTTGGGTATTCTGTTTCTCTCCACCTGAGATTCTTTTTCTTTTTTTTTAATGGAGGTTCTCCTTCCTTTCATTTTGTCAGTCATGGTTGGTGGAAGACAGACTGCTGCTGTCTTAGAGACAGGAGACAGACATAATGGGCATCATTTCCTGATGTGGATTGGCAAGTTGCTAACATAGATGGTGAAGGCATTTCGATGGGTGATGGAGGAAGTAAATGTGATTAGTGGAGAAATGGAATGATGCCTTATCTCGTGTCACCTGTCACTCAGTTGTCATGTCTAAGGCATTTCTAGTTCTGTTTTTTCCTAACCTGCCTGACCTAAGACTTTTTTGTTTTTACCATCAATATGAAATATGCATGAGAATCAGAGGTAAACATGTATAGTCTCACACTTATTACAAAGAGGCATTCTTATTAAAGAACAAGGAATTGACTATATACTTTTAAGAATAGTGTGGACACAAGTTTTTAATGGCTTTTATTTCTCATTGATACAAAGTTCCTGACAAAATGTTCAGAGCAACAACTCTGCACTTTCAAATATAAATTATCAGATTTGTTTTTTTCCTGAAGCATTCCTGCTTTGTTTGTACGTTTATTTCACTGTGTTTACATCATGTAGCAGTTGACTTGGAACGTCCCGACATAGAAGCTGTCGGTGCGTCAACCACACATCAGCTGCGTATGTGCCACGTACTGTATCAACCTGAAGATGAAAGCTTGAAGGAAAGGATTTGTTCCTTGAAATCCAGAAAGAAGTGACAGGTCCTTGGAGGGAGTACATTAACACACACAGAGAATGATAAATTACTTGGGAGACAACAGAAGGAGCGACAACAATATGTGATGTGGGGATTAGAGGATTTACTTTCCTCTGTTTTGAACTGCTGACAGGAAAATGTTTTTGACAACATCACGTGATGGGCTCTGTGCATCTTGGTTAATGAGTCTGAGTAATGAGTGTGTTTAGTGATTTAATTCTGTTACAAGTGTACAATGTACCAATACTTTACAAAAAGGCACAATGGTACTATAGAGGTTCTGTTCAGTATTAGTATCGATGTTGAGTGATCGGATTTCAAGGGTCTTGCTCTGAACCTTCTATTTAAATACATCTTAAGTGGACACATGGATCCAGAGCTCATTAAGTGTGCTGTATGCAAATAAACACAGAGAGAAGATTGCTAGAAAACTTTCTTATGATTTAAAAAAAACAACAACATGTAATTATGCAGCTGCTGGATGTTTATGAGACATGCAAGGAGAGGGAGGGAGGTGAGAGGCATGGGGTTCTCTAACTCAAGGGTTTTAAAAAAGATATTTAACAATGTGGGTGAGCTTGACTGACAATGATATGTTCAGGGCAGGACAGCTATGATAGCACAACTCTTATGAAACATATCAAATATCATGCACTCTCTGGCCATTTAAGTAGTTACATCACAGTAGCAGGTTGGAGCCTGTTTATTTTCAGAACTGTCTCAATTCTACTTGACGTATACTCCACAATCTTCCAGAAATATTCTTCTGAGATTTTGTCCTACAATGACATTATAGCATTCCGCAGTTATTATAGATTTGTCGGCTGCTTTTTTCATGAAACGAATCCAACATCCAAAACGTGCTCTATTGGATTGAGATCTGGTGACTGTAGGAGCACAGTGAACTCGCCTTCATGCCATGTGAAAACAGACGAAATGAGCTTTATGACATGGTGCATTATCCTACTGCAAGACACTATCAGAAGATGAGTAAACTGTGGTTGTAAAAGAGTGAACAAGGCAGCAGCAATAGATGTATTATGCCCCCACACCATTATGCCGTCGCCACTAGCTTGAACTGTTGATTCAAACCAGCATGCATCAATGGTTTCATGTTGCTCCTGCCAAATGCTGACCCTACTTACCAAAGTGTTGGTGTTGAAATTGAGACTCTTTAGACCAGGCAATGTTTTTCCAATCTGTCATTGGAAATCTGTCCAATTTTGATGAGCTAGTACAGATGGAAGCCTCAATAAGGACCACAAACTATTCCTGTCCATATGTAGCCTGAACAAAGATGTTTTTATCAACTACAACCATCTTTCAAAGGCATTTCTGCACCAGTTGGTATCCCAAAATAGACATCTTTTCAGCTTTCAATTCTCCATCACAATTTGTTTGGACCTCAGTGTGTTTTCGATGTCGGTTCAAAACTAATTGCTCAGAGGCACATGTGTGGCCTTAGTAAGTTAGCTGTCTTTCAGCCACACCAGATATAAGCTATGTGTATTACTGTAGCAAATGGGAACTTAAAGACGTTATCCAACAAGTTGCTTTTTTTTTTTTCTCAGATGGAGCGCAACGAGACCAAGTGCGATTACTGTGGTGTAAGCTACCTGACTTTATATGAGAATCGTCAGCTCCAGAGTCGGTTGGCTCAGTTAGAGGCTGAGCTCCAGGAATGGAAGGAGACTGCCCAGAGGGAAAAGGCCCAACTGGAGGCTTGGGAGCTGAACAGGCTGGAGCAGGAGAGGGAGCTTCAGTCACAAGTTGATGTCAGGGAGAAAACCATCAGAGACGAGTTGGAGAAAAGGTACAGGGACATGACGAAAACGCTAAAAGATGAGTTTGAAGCAAAATCTGATAGAACGAGGAATAAGATGAAAGCGGACCATCAAAAAATCATTGAAGAGAAAGAAAGACAGCTGAGAAGGGAGCTTGGAGACTTGATGGTGGAGAAACTAAGAAAGCAGAGGGAAGAACTGAAGAAGAGTGCTGAGGAGAGAGAAACTGTTCTGAGGACTGACCTTCAGAAGGCCAAAGAAATTTCAAAGAACCTGAAGAAAAACCTTCATGAGCTCAGACAGAGGTGAGTTTTGTTAACATTATTCTATGTTTTATGATCACCTATGCCTTAAGTGGCATAGGTGATGCCTATGCCACTTTATTCAGCAGCAGATATTCAGCTGCTGCTGAATATCTCATTTACAGCAGCAGCTATGTTTATGCCCAACTTCAAAAGGACAGTCACCATATTTTGATGATAAAACACATAGACAAAGAAATTGGTAGTGTCTAACTTCGTATTTGGTATACGTATGAAAAAGATTCTAAAAACATCTGGTTTCATTTTATCCATGGATGTTTTTTTTTCCTTGATTTAGTTTAAAGGTAAGGAAAATATGTGCCATTGGTGCTTCTTGCTCTCTGAATCAGTTGGCCGCTTTTGCAAAACATTAAGCCATTCATGAGATGTCTTCAGTGTTTATCGGTATTACAGTTTCACATATAGTAATGGCAACTAGTCAGTTGTTGAACTAGAAATTTTAAACAATCAGTTTTTATGCCAGTTTGCTTTTATCAAGAACCAGATGTAAGTTCAGTTCCCATTGTTAAAACTAAATTAATTTGGGTTCATTGCTTGGCTGTTAAGCATTGTGATATGGGTTCACGGTCCTAATATGAACTAGTTTTCATTTATTTATCAATATTTGTAGGAAACAATGTAGAAAATAAGTTTACTGATTAGATCATTGTAAGCAAACTGAGTTTGGAATTTTCATGTTAATTTCTACATTTCTCTGCAAAGCTGTTTCTCTTGTAGAAAATCTTGATTCTTATGCATCACACTCACTGTTGAAGTCCAGCAGGAAGGTCCTGCTTTGGAAACCCAGCCTTTCCTGCATGTGGTTTGCATGTTCTCTCCCCAGTCATGTGTGGGTTTGTTTTGGATACTCCACCTTCCTCCTACACTCCAAATACTTGAACGTGACATTAATTGGTCTTTCTCAATTTGCTCTCAGCTTTGAGTTTGTGAATGCTCAGTTGTTTGTCCTCTTCGTCTCTGTGTTGGTCTGGGATGGTCTGGCGACCTGTGCGTGCCCCACTTCCCGCCTTAAGATAAACACCAGACCCCCATGAACTTTGAAGGATGTAAGACAATGGATGGACAGATGGTTTAGCCAAAACAGCAAGTAGGCTGCAACTCGGCATTCATCCTCTGGTTGCTTTGGAAACAGTTTTATCCAAGAGATGTCTGATGAGTTTTATGTAGTTTTTCTGAAATGCTGTGTCAGACTTATGCAAAATGTACACCTTCCAAAAGGTTCCACTTTTGTTTTGTTAAAAATATTTCTCCAATCATTGTCAATCAATATTTCTCCAATAAAAATTATTGTGATTTTGTTTGGGAAATATTGTTTTTGGTCAGTAGTGATTTTAACCTGGGACCTCCCATTAATTGATTGACCCATTGTTAAGAGCTGGAGAGGCTTGCCTTTGTTGGCACATTTCTCAATAAACCCAGAATGTGTGTAAGTGAAAAAGAGGCATATTTTTAAAGATCTGTGGAGGTGCTTAGTAGACTTATCATGTACCTAAAGAAGAGCCAGACGTACATTTCAAATATTTTTTTTAATTAAATGCTCTAGTTACAAACAGAAATGTTGTCATATTTGCAGTCATATACAGCTTCTGATAGGTTCCAAGAAGACATTCTTCAAGTGTGACCTGAAATACCACAGATGATTACTTGTACCATGACCTTTAGATTTCTCTAGATTCTCCTGCCCACACCCATTTTAGCAGGTACACTTTCTCTATGCGCTCTATTCAGTGTCAGACTTCAGTATGTGTGGCAAGGTCTAGAGTTTAAAAAAATCATTTGTTTCATAACATTTCTTTTTTGTTTACTTTTTTTTTTTACAACTATCATTAACTCTACTTTTCTACTTTGGATTTTATATTACTATAAAGCAGTAAATGGAAAAATGTGCTCAAGTCTTCCTTGGTTAACTTGTTTTCTTCAAAAGATATTTTCTTTTCTCAAAGTTAGAACCTACTGTGGCTGGAAATAGAGTGGGAGTGGGTGAGATTTTAATGCAAGTCACATCAGCTGTAACCATGCGAACAGCAGGCCTACAGGGATTTTCCTATTGTTGTGTGACATTGCTATGAAAACTAAAATTAATCCACTGGATTTTCTAGTCTTTACTGTTAGGAGTGCTCTAAATAGATTTTGGCATGCTGTGTTTGCAGGTGACACATTTTTTTGTTTTGTATAATTAGGGGTTTGCAGAACCGGCTCTAAACCTTGTGTGCGCCAATATCTCAGTTAGTTGTGAAATCTGAATATCTCATTTACAGCAGCAGCTATGTTTTTGGTCATGTTTTTTTTGTTTTTATAGGCACTGCATGCAGTTTCTAATCATGTTTAAAATGAGCTAAAACAGATTTTTAGATAATATATTCTGTTTAAATCACACTCTGTACAGTTTCTAGAGGAATCATAATTTTAGTATGGCCTAGTTTGGCAAGCTCATCCATATGAATTGAAATTTCACTTAACAAATCATAGCATTGTTTCTACATGTAGAAAATGAATAAATGTGATGCTGTTTTTTTAACTCTTACAAAATTTTAAAGCTACGAATTTAGATACTTTGATGTATGATTCTGTCCCAGCTAGCATTGAATGTTTGGAGCACGTCCGCTAAACGTTGTCTTGAATGTCCGCCGAACGTCCGGTGATTACGTTTGATCGACTTGAAAGTTTTAAGCATTTTTAATTAATTATTTTTTGACAGATTTAGTTAAAATGTTGTTACTATGCTTTCTTTACAATTGTAGTATTTATTTTGAAGTGAATCCATCAATGCAAGATTGTCTCAAACTACTAGATCATTAGTTCAAATCAGGCTAATCTGTTCTTTGATTGTTTTAATTCCTCACCTACTAAAGTAATGCATACAGGAAGCACAACAGCCTCAGTCCTTTTGCTTTCTGTTCCTGGTGGTGTCAGCACAAGACCAAGATCTGGACTCACCTTATTTCTAAAGATGCATGGAAAGGCGTGGCTATACTTTTGATTGGTGCTTCATGTGTACAACCAAAGCAGAAAACTCCTGACTAATATTAATTAGACCATCATGTATTTTGGGTTAAGTGATGTGATTAAATGCTGACAGTCATAATTTCTAAACAGATCACAATAGCTGATAAGTGCATCTGTTTATGTTTGTGTGTATGAAGGTCATTTATTCACAACTTCATTTTTTGCAAAAGGTTTTCACAGATTTTCACCTGAAACTTCACATCTAATAAATAGAATAACTATTTGTGCATGTTTGCATGTCCCAGATTAGGTCATATGTCATCTGCACACACACGCACCCATGCGCACACACACGCACTTACTGACAAGTTTTGAATATTTCTTTAATGTCTCTTCAGCAATTTTCAAATCAAATAGCAGATGTCTGTGCACAAACAGCCAAAGGCAGTTTAGTTACAGAGAAAAATGCAGGAAATGTTTGCACTCTGTGTGTCAAACTGGGCCTCGCTTCTGAAGGCCTCATCACACAAATTAATGCAGTAATTCCTGCACACAAATCAGCATTGTGAATTCTGAAATAATCATTTTCATGAGATGATGATAAGATTAAAAACTATAACTAAAAATGATGAGTAATTTGTTTAAATCTGAAATTTCCCGTCAGAAAATTACGTGGGAGTTTTATCAGCCATTAGAGCTGCTTGGCACGAATCCATTTTCAGACACGTGCCACCAACAGTTGAGCAACAAACGCACACCACGAGAGACGCAGAAACAGAGACACATGCAATTGTATTAAACTTTCTGCAGCAAGCAGGTAGACTCAGACCAGAGGCGGGACTTGAAGTTAAGGGGTTGGCTCTGACTTCGCACCAGTGATATTCACAGCATCAACTATTGCCCGTACAACAATAAAAGTGCTTTCAAAGCGAAACATGCTGCTCTAATCAACACTTTTGTTGCTTTGCTGACGGCATGAAGCGGATGAAGTATAAAGGTTGAAGAGAACAAAAACAGGAACATGAAGAGGACATGTTCTGACGGACGAATTAAAAGATTCAGCCTAGATCGTTAACAGATGAGAGAAACAAGGCAGGTGCTGCTGATGCGTTTCTCTGTGCACAACACTCTTTTGGAACATGTCCACCTTCATTTATTTATTTATTTATTTATTTATTTATTTACCAAACAGGAATGTTAAACATTTCCCCAGAGTTTGAATTAATTAAAAAAAAAAAAACAAATCTGCAGTTTAGACTGAAAATCATCAAGTTGTATATTTGTAACGAGAGCTTCTGTTTTTTTTTTTAACTATGAAGTTCATGACAAATTCCTTATAAAGACACCTTACTTTGGAGTAACTTAACCTATGCTGTGGAGTGAATTCATTGTAAGACTTATTGAAAATCATTTTCAATTGCTGATTTGTGTTGGCAAAGTGATTAAAAACAGCATTACAGAAACTGTTTTCCAAATGCAGATTTTTCTGTTTTAGACTTTAACTTCTGGGACACACACTTCTGTATATCTCGTCAGTCAATTAAAGCTGCACAAAAGAGCAAGTTTGAATAGTTTTGCAAACAGTAGTACATTTATTTCTAGTTGCTACATGAGGAGCAAGACTGAGTCAGTGAATACACTTTGCATAAACAGCATCGTTTGGAATGGTAGCTGAAATGCGCACAGTTTGGCCTGTCACGATAAACGATAAATCAATTAATCGCATGATAAATGAAACCTATCAACCTCATTTTAATTATCGGCTTTATCATCTCTTCCTGTCTTTTTTTCTTTCTGTTGATGTCACTGAATGAAAAAAGGCTCAACTCCGGTGCTCTTCCTTAGTGGATTGTCCAGCGCACATTCCACGAGTTGTTGGCGGACTGTCGGCTCATTTTCAAAACCTGACAGAAATCCTAGGTATAACGGTTTGATCGGGTTCGTAGTGCCGTGTGGTGTCCGGCCACATGGGCACAAAATAATGGCTGTTAGCGTCCTGTTAACTCATTTTAAAACCAGGCATTAATCAATGCTTTACTAGAACCTACCTGTGATGCATGTGGCTAGAGTCAGCTTAAAGTCCAGACTGAATGAAAATCATTATAACCTATTTATGTCACGTTAACGAAGAACAGCTGAAAACTTTATTCTTTTTCTATATTCTTTGCTTGAAATGTTAAATAAATATTAATGTTGTTTCCACATATCATCTCCAATGTCCGCTGGACTTCGGATTGTCAGCTGTTTGGGATTTCCCTCCGTAATTTCCGCGCTTTCTGATTGGCTACCTGTCACATTTAATGGGCTCCATTGAGTCTTCCAGTTGGGGAAAACCCCTGATTTAGATTGGAGCGGCCATGACAATCTTCCGTAACACACCACACACTGCAGGATGATCGGTTATGAAATCACCAGCGACAATCTTAGATCAGCCAAAATTCTAAGATTGTCATAAGGGGAAAATAGGGGCAAAAAAACTCGTGTAGTATGAACTACTGCATTAGGTAGTCGGATGTGCCCATCTTCTCTGTTTAAATCTAGTGATTACTGAAGGGCAATATAGTATACAGATTTCATATTTGCACTCTTTTGCACTCTTATCTTGACCCCTTCTTTTCTGACCATTTCCTGTCTGATTTCTGTAGAGAAATGTTATTAATGATACAAAATCTTCTTGAGAAACTATTTAATCTCTAGGAGACAAGTTACTTAAGCCATTAGCTGAATTTTTCAGATGGTTTAAAGTTTTTATATACTGCTTGTTCAAACCTGCAAAACAAAATTACTGCAAAATTACAATTTACTAGCAATAACAACATTTAGGCCTGTTAAATACTCATTTTTTAATCCATTTTTACTTTCTTACTCCCCAAACACCACAGAAACGGTCTGCATTTAGCTGAATATATTTAGGATATATTCAGCTAAATGCAGAATATATCCTAAATATATATTAAGGATATATTCTCATTTTTGTAGAGCTCCTGTAAGCGGGTGCCACAGCTGGTGTCTTCCACCCAGCTGGACGTATGTAATCATCTGTATACAGTAAACTGGTGAACCAGTTCACTCTGACCTAATGTAAGCTGATTATCTCTCCCTGAAATCTCGTCTCCTCTGTGTCTAATGAAAACAAACAGGAAAACAAGCACAGTGCTAACAGTGGTGCTCAGGCCCATAAGGCCTGCTTTGAGTCAGGGGGGTCAAAGTTCAGGGAAAGATTATGTGGCATGACACAATGATGCATGAGAGGCCTATGTAAAATCCCAAAAGAAGATGCTTACTGTCTGTCATACCCTTTTTTTTTCTTTCTGTGTTCATAATGGTTATTTAGGAATATGGCAGTTCTTTGTTTTAATTTTTTTTATATGGTAAACCGTATGTCCTTTTTTTTTCTTCTATCATGTCATATATAATTAAATCACATTTGTTTTGATTAGTTAAATGATTGCTTGTAAGCATTCTGAACCTTCTGATATTTTTCTGTAACAGTTTTATTGGCAGATGTTAGACATCTTCATACCGACTTCAGACTTATGTGGTTTTCCCAAACATGTTTGCTCATTTTTACTGTAATTTTCAAATTTGATCCCATGTAATTCAATTCAAAATTAATAACATGGGACATGTCAAAACTGACAGGTTTAAATGAATGGGTAATGTTGAAGAACCCGACTGGTAACTCTATAACAACACACCCTCCTCATAAACCAAGCCTCAATAAAAACGTCACCTGTCATTCTGCATGTGTGTGTGTGTGTGTGTGTGTATGTGTGTGTATTGTGCCAGTAGGCGTCTAGTTTTGGCTTTGATAAAGTTACCTACTGCAGTTTGAAAGATCATTGCGTAACAATATTTAAAACTTATTAACTTACTAGTTTAGCGTTTTGGTTCCCAGTTCTGTTTGGAGCAAGTAGGTCAGCAAAGTCATTTTCACACACTCAGTCTGTGGTGCAAGTCCTTAGGAAATCTGCAGCAATTTGTTAGACGTTAAAGAAGAGAAAGGTAATTCTGACTGCCACAAATAAATAAGTAATAAATTCATTTGATATTAAATTGAAAAACAACAACTTTGGAAAAATTGACCTCCCAATTATGTTCCTCCAATTTAATCCCTGTGAACACCGTAGCTTCATTGATTGTGGTTTTTATTCATATTTGGACCACTCCAGAAACATGAAATATAAGCATAATATAAACAATATTATACTCGCACGACTTTACAATTGACCGTTGCAGATCACAGAACATTTCTTTAAATTTTGAGTTGTGAAACCCAGTACAAAACCTCCCCAAAGGAAGGACAAATTGAGACATAATTAGCACAAAATGGCCAATGGCAGACAACTCTTTTTTGTACCCAATAAAACTTGGGTAACACATGAGTCACAGTGGTGAAGGAGTGGAATGAGAATGACACAAAAACGCAGGGCTGGGACATCTAACCAGTAATCTCAATAAATTAATGACCAAAAAAAAAAAAAATACATGTTTTAAAACTGATTCATTTAAACACACCCTTTTTAGTTCCTTCATTTTTAGCTCACTGATAGCAATGATGCACAAACTCCTGCTCAGCAAGTGGTGGTAACGAATCTAAAGTTTGTCAGGTGCAAAGAAGATGTAAGGAGTAAAGAGTATCACAGAAAATCTGCCTCAGTGTAAAACATGCTGCTGTGAGCATGGACACCCGAACTGACGTTAGCTACAATGTTCCTGGTAAAGGTGCAGAGACAAAACAAGTCAGTCTGTTTCGGACGTCATTGTTTAAGACAAATAAAGGCATATTCTATTCTATTCTATTCTATTCTATTCTATTCTATTCTATTCTATTCTATTCTATTCTATTCTATTCTGTTTAATGATTACAAAGCCCATTATTGATTAGATTTGATCACATCCTGCAAGAAATTAACATATACAAGTTTTAAATGAAGGTAGCATAAAAGGCCTAACATTTTTAATATGTGTTTGAATGTGTTAAGAATGTAGATGTTAGTTATTAAATGAGGCTTTTCCAAGGTTTAAAACAAAACTGATGTTGTATGTTTGTGCAACAGAATGATAAGTTATATTCTATTTTACACCAAAACAAGCACCTGTCTGCTTTTCACAATTTTCACACAATATTCAGCTGGGACTGAAATGTACAGCTTATCACATTCACTTGGTCCTTTTATTGTGTGAGTAGGGGACAAAGAACAAGAGAGAGTAGTGGGAAAATGGCTTTCCTTTTAAAAAGGCATAGAGGTTAAAGGAAAGAGATCAAGGGGTATGAAAAAAAAAATATATATATATAAAAACTGATAGTATGTGGGCAGACAGCTTCTCTAACTGATGACAGGCTGAAACATATCACGTAGCTTGTGAGCATGCTTGTGGCATTGAGAGAAGCGTCTGGGAATTTGACACGCATCGCTTATTTCCCCCCGGCTAGCTGGTCACATGCTTGAATCCAGCATCATGTCTTGGTGTGAGTCTGTATGTGCCTTCATCTGACTCTGTGGCTATTTCTGTGTGTTTGGGAGCATGCTTACATACACCCACATACACCTGCAGTGGGTAGCATAATTATCCCTGTGCACAGAATCAATCAAAACCAGGCTTGGCAGGTATTAAAGAAGCTGTCATAAAAATGTGCAAGAGAACACACAAAGAGAAACACGCACACACACACACACACACACACCTGGGTTCTGGATTGCAACACTGATAAGACAGCTCACAGGTGGAAGAGCAGGAGTGGAGGAGAAGCGAAATGATGGATGGCAAACAGAAAGGCATCTATTTGTAACAAGGAAGAACTCTGAGGGAAGCGCTACTTGTGGTTTTATTCCAATTTGCAGTTTCCACTAGCAACCTAACAAACAATGATCCAGTCACTACACTGTTAATTCCCCTCTGTTTGTGTATGTGTTAGGTAATATGTCATGTCTGCGAGGAACTGAGTCGAGCAGCCGTCACAGCCTGCTTGTGAGGTATCAGCAGAAATCCAACTTCAAGTTCATGTTACTGCACTGAACAAACATAGACTCTCTCTCTGTCTCACACACACGCAGTCTGAGTTTTGTGCTTGCTTGTGTGCGTGTGTGTATGTGTGCAGTAAACATTACTGCATGAAAAGAGAGCTCTCCTTGGTGGAGGATCACTGATCAGCCCTATTGGCTCCAGTTTATAGTGGGGTTCATGACAACACAATAAACTGGAACAGTGTTTGAGCATCTGCGGATTTCTGTGTGTATGTGATAGAATAGTCTCTCCTAAACTCAGTCTCACACACAGTAGCGCACACACACGCACACACACACACTCAGTAAGCCATCTTATTTGGTAATCAGCAATTATTTGATGAAACAGTAGCATAGCAACCCAAACATACAAATGAAACGCAAACAAACATGTTGCGATAGTGAAATGTTAATCAAGAATGACAAGTTGGAAGACAAACGCATTCTCTGACCCCTTGGCTAATTTGGTTAGCTGTTATATGATATTACTCGTACTTTGCGCTTCTGCGCATGTGTGTGTCGTTGTTGTTTTGATTATCGTTGTTATGGCATCACTAGGATGGTTACTAGATAACCAAAAAAAACAAAAGATACACAAGCAGGTGTCACTATGCACAACGTCACACACTAAACACATTCACATTAAAGCATTACAAGAGCTAACAGAAGTACAATAATGTTAGAAACTCCTAAAATATGTTTAAATTTACACTTGTTTTGTGCACATCTGGACATATAAACCAAAATGTACCACTGTATCTTTGCATTGCATTTTTTTGTTTCTTGTTGTCCAACTGAAGCATCCTTCCAGGCTGTTGAGCTAAAACATCCTTAAACCTTGTGTGTACACATTTTCATTTCAGAGGTGTTACTTTTACATCTTTTGAAAGATTTTTATGTCACTAGTGACCTTTATTCAACTAGCTGAACAGGAGGAAGCGTAGAGAGAGAAGGGGAAGACATGCCTTTGAACGGGGACAACTGGATTGAGGACTATAGCTTCAGTAAAAGCTGCACCTGCTCTACCACTGAGCTACATGGTGAAGTCATACTGAAAAAACTTGAGATTTGATTCAGATTTTAACTAAAGACGTGGGACTTGATACTTAACTCTTGCTCTAGTTTTGAGCCTTTACTTGGATTTGCCCTTTAAAGACGTTAGTCTTGACTTGGATTTGTGCTCTGATAACTTGGACTTGCATTTTAAAGACTTCACACTTGAATCAGCCAAGATGAAATAGAACATTTCTGATTAGATAGGATTTGTTTTATTTGAAAGCTGAATTGAGATTTGGAGAACACTGAAAATAAAGACTTGCAAATATCTCTTAATAGTTGAAGCAAAACACTCTTTCCTGATCAGGGAGTATAAATCTAAAGCAACAAACATGTTCCTTGAAACATTAAACATCAAATAAAAGCTGAAAATTCTAAACAAAGGATTTGGTGCACACAGTAACTCATCAGAAAAAAAAGTGACTAACATAGGCAGACAGATTTATCACATCATGAGGTCTTTATTGAGATTAATATAAAAGAACATAATGACATGGAACATTTTGTGCTCACTCACTGGAAATAAACTTGCTGGAGGATGTTAGGTTTGACTTTGTGATGCTGACCTTTCTCCCAAACCTTTGGAATATGTGGAAGGTGGAAAAAAATACTAAGTCTGTCCTGACACACACACCTGAAAAAACAAAAAATATTTGACTTGGTAGGTCATGGTAACACTGAGGCTGAGATTAGCATCGTTGACGTGAGCTCCTGTCTGTTTGTGTGCGCGTGAGTGTTTATGATGTGTCCTGATGGGACAGTCGACTTGGGCTTCTGGTAGGGGGTTCTCCAATCTGACATGCACTCACTGGATATGCCCTACCTAGTTATTCCACTGACAGCCACTGCCTGGGGAATAGGAGCTGGAGCTCATGCACGCAAAGCACACGCAGATTCATCTGTAAAATACACAGACACGTAAAATGCGCCTGCACACACGCGAGGCGGACGTGTGTGTTTTCACGCGAGCGTTCCCCTCTGGAGCCAGTTTTTTTTTTCTTCTTTTTTTCAGATTTTGCTTTGAGCACGGCTGGTACAGAAGGGTGAACAGTGGGAGTCTGGTCTGCTGTCACTAGAAAAGTCAAAGACATGCCCTCCCATAGACACACTTTTAGCAAGCAAAGAACCAGAAAGTGTCAAAGACTGAGCCCTAAATAAGAATCACAAAGGACATCACTCTCATCAATATACACACACACACTGAAGCTGTAATCCATTATTAATTGAAGCAGATTGTTACTTTAAATATCCTTCCTAGCTGTTTCAAGCACACGCATCCAAAAGAATAACAAGTGCACTTCAACACATGCAAGATAGATCCAAATCCCCGAGCCTCGTTCTGTCAGAAGGGCTGGTTTATTATTACAGAACATGAACTTTCAATAAGGTCATATCATGACTTCTCGTGTGGTCATAAATAGCAGCTGAAAGTGACTGCTTCATTAGTAAATGGACTTTTAAGCTATAATTCTCTCTGTTCGTGCTTTTCGTTCTCTCTCCAGCCGGAGTGTGCCGATTAGAAAGTCCTAACCCAGGTAGCTCCCTCCTACTGTGTGCACGCCTGTCTGTATTAACTTTCTGTATGTCCTTGACGGTACAGGCAGTGGAACTGATGTTGTTATTTCAGCCTGGTGCGCAAGACAAGACCATCTGCTTTGCTATATAGATTGCCCGCCATGTATCTGGCAGTTTGCATCGATGGGTTAAATATAACCTATCGCTGAACATTACCTGGCAGCTCCGAACCTGTGCACAGGTCATACTGCAAATTTCCTGACGTGGTTCCCTTTGTTGTGGTAACATTTATATAGGTACGCTTCATATCATTAGGGTGTTTATTAATTTTAGACAATACAATCAAAATTATGTTACATGGACATCCCAAGCGTCAGTGTTTTTCAAACAGATATTCTCTATCTAAATCAAATTTTTACATGAGCGTTGACATTTTATCGTATTAAACTTAAGATTTATTTATTATCTTTTGTGAAAGGCCCATTTCCTATAAGAAATAAACTGAAAATAATTTCTAAATGTACCAGTGGAATGGAAATAATGTTTTAGTTCGATTTTTTTTCTTTTTTAGGTCCAATTAAAGCCTGAGTGAGCACTGATACTTTTGTAAGAAATAATCTCAGACACCCATCTGTATCTACACTTCTTATCATTGTGATAAGTCAAATAAGTTTTCCTGTGTGGCTTACCAGTAACTTTATGTTGGATACTTTTTGATGAGACTGCGTTCGATGTTGAGAATGATGTTTGAAAGAAGCAGAAATTCCCCTGCCAAGATTGATATGTCATTCCAATTGCACTTCCCATGTGAACTTCATGGTTATCACCTATCTGCTGTTAGCCTCTATTTGTCTAGTCTGCTTTACGAAAGCAGTGGCGCTTATTGTGTTTACTCTTTTCTCCATCTTGCTGTCAGCACTTATTTTGTGGCGTCATATGAAGGAACAGAATGTGCTTTTGCAGGTCCAGGTCACACAGTCTCACTTTGCCATGTGAAACTGCTTTGCAAAAATACATAAGCTTTGATTGGTCCCATCTCTAAAAAAGGACATTAAAGCTGATGGATCACCGTATTATACAGCTACCAGAAAAATGTGAAAGCATGAATTATAAGGAAATTATGATTGCTCTTTCTTTTGGTTTTTCAAATTGGATTAAATATATTTTCATGTGATGAATGCCCTTTTCTTTTTTAACAAAAAGAGCCTTCTGAGTCATAACCCTAGTCGATATTTCCTCTGTAATTACAGACTGAATTGTAATTTTGACAAAAAAAAAACAAAACATGTTTTATAAAAAATATTTCTAGTGCATGTGTGAATCCTTATTGACAATAGAAAATGGATGTAGGTACTTTTACTGCAAAGATAGTTTGTGCAGGAACCTTGGAAATAAGGACAGGTAGCGAAGATCAACTTGTCCTCACCTATCAAAAGTAGCTACGCTAGTCTGTTAGCTCTTACCTTTCAACCACAAATGTGAAACATTAGTTTGAAGTGACCTCTTAATGCCAAATGTATATTTGGAAATAAACTATCTGTAGATATACTTACACACAGTCGTGGGAATATTTTGACTGTAATTTCTTTGGTGACAAAACTGTTTGTTGGCAAGGTTCAGAAAAGAAGAAAAACCTTAATGTTTTTGCCCAAATGTTGCCAGAATTTGAGTCTCAGTTAGTCATCCCTGGCTGTGGTGAGTTACAGGCAGTGTAAGCTTGCCGCAGAGACCGTTTAAACCCCTGGCTAGGGTACCAGCCTCTGAGGTTTTTAAGCTGTTGTCGTCAGAGAACAACTGTTCTACTTCCTCCTCTTTACTATAAAACCACAGAATAAATATTTAATTTATGATTTCAAACTCCTTCTGGAGACTTTGCTATCACTACTTTGGTCTTGGGTGGCTTTTGTGTTGAGCGATGATTGGTGCAACACTGGTGCTCTTTGGTAAATGTCCCACCTTTAAAGAAGATTTGTTTTCAGTCTAGAGGAACTTTTAAGTTGCCTGGGCCATAACCTTTTACTCATTAATGTCTGAATTATTGGTGCCCATGAAACCAGTTAATAGGATGGATTCCCACTGACAGCTGCATTGGCGTGGTTCTGTAGACTTTTGCACACTGCTTACTTTGCTAATGTGTAAATATGATAGATTTCCAATTCTGCAAGAGTGAGATTAGAAGCAAATTTTGCTATTGACTATACCCCCCAGATCAATTTCTGTTTATTGTGTCCAAGACACAATTAAAGCTTGGGAGGAACGCCCATCTCTTCATATCAGTCACTTATGAGGAACATTTAAATTTTTAACCTCTCCATTTTAACAACACCATCCTTCCATGTGGATCATTAAGATAAATTGCATATAAGCCAATTTCCCCCTTGTGAGAGTTAAGTGATGTTAAGTTCAGCTGAGCATCTCTAATGAGAATACATTGCTGCTGACACTTCATGTTCACTTCCTCGCTTTTCTCTTGTTTTGCTCGTTGACAGGCTGGGGACGGCAGACGACATGAAGGATGAGGCACAAGAGAAACTTAGAAAAGAGAAGCAGAATGTTGAAACACTCAGGTAAGGATGGTACATAAAAACAGTGCAAGAATAGAAATGCAATTTAATGACACGAGGTTGAGAGAGTAGTGTTTGATAAAAAGATTGCGTGAACAGAGTAAAAACAACTGGAAATGTTCATCACTTTTTAAAACCGACACACAAAGAAGAAGAAAACTCCACTTGGCTATGTGCATATTGGACGGATACTGTACATGGCAGGGAGATGATGTCTGATACCAGCAAACTGAGAGAAATGACAAAACGATGCAGTAAAAGTGAAAAAAAAAAAAAAAACAGACGGGAACGTTAATTCATCTGACCCATGGGTTAATTCCTGTAAATGGAGAGAGAGAGAGACTGAAAAAGACAGGAGTGGATGACAGGATGACGGGAGAGGTGACACGAGGGGGAGAGAAGAGATGGGATGTCAAGGAAATAGTGCGTTTTAATCACCCTGCTGACATTGAAAAATTCTACATGAGTAAAAAAAAATCAGGGGTCAAATGCATGCAGTCTGTCTGTGTCTCTGCTTTTTACTTTTAACCTTATCTCAGATGACATATCTGGCTCATATCTGTTCCTCCATTTGGGGCTGTCAGCCTTATGATTCATGTCATTTGACATTATAAAACTGACTCGTGTCAACCAGTGCCCATGCTCCTCGTCCACTCTGCACGCACAAGTGCACAAAGCCCCAGAGACCAGCTCAGAGGCTGGCTTATCACCCCGTCTTCTGTACAAACTTCAATGGATCGCTTTGAGTTTCAAACCCTAAGTTAGAAAAATAACAACCACGCATCTCTTTGTGTCACAATCACAGTATTTATAAAGGAAAACCATTTTTTAGATAAAGAGTTCAACATGTTCTCACCCACGTGTTCCCCTAGAGAGCATTTTTGGAGTAACAAAATGTTCTTTTCAAACATTTTAGTTTTACAAGCTTTGCATTAGTTTGTGGCTTGATGACAGGCATCCTTGTGATTGTGTGAATAAATGTAAAAGTGTTATAAAAAGTGTGCCTTCTTTTAGTGCTATCATTGTTACTTTATCTTTATTTTAACTTGACTTTTTAATCAGATTTAGATTTTTTTTTATGATACAAGTGACTGTTAGTGTCAGTGGTAAAATATGTTTCATAAATTTTCTATATCACGTCATTTATCAATTTGTGATTGTAAAATTATACCCTGTAATACACTGAATATAAAATGTTATGTTTTTGTGNTAGAGAGACAGACGCCCAGTTTTTAGGTTTCAAATTGTGAAGTCAAATTTGTTTTAAATCATGTTTGATACACAACATTTTCACAACTGAAGTTAACATACCGTAACTTCTTAATTGCACTATAAAATGGCTCTATGTGCCATGTAGTACTGCCCCTTTAATCATTCCATTAGATGAAAAATTTGAAAAAATGTTAATTTAAAGCAAACAAATGATTAAAATGTGATTAATTAAAACCAAATGAGCCTCCCACTCACTCAATCTAAATTGTTTGTGTCATTTAATGCAATGTGTTGTCATGCTCTTTGTACATGTAAGTTTATTTGAATTGAAAAGAAAAAGGGCACAGTGTAGTGGATTATCAGGACAAGAGAAAAATGACAAAGAATGAAGTAACTTCTGAACAGATGTACAAATATGGTGCAGCTACTGGATGTTTCGCACCAGAACCTCTCTTAGTTCTGATTCATACTTTTTCTTTAAAAGCCCACTGGTCCAGTAAACTCCTCTGCAAATGTTCGAAACCTCAGCATTTTTCCTTTGTGTGTTATGCTGATGCTGTCGTGACTCATTTCTGTTAGACATTTTCAGCGTCTGCTGTCTGGAAACTCCAATTGTTGAGCATGTTTGAATGACAAACAGCAAATTGCTCAGCATTGTTTGATCAACTAACAGTATGGAAACGGTCTAGTTCACACTGCTTGAATTCAGCCACTCCACAGGCCTGTGTGCTGTCTGCTTACTCTCTAGAAATAATAATAAAAAAAACCCTCTCCTCTCCCCTCTTTTACTTCCATCTATCCCTTGTGACTTTTACCCACAATTCCCTTTCCCCACTTCACTTACAGCCACATACAAAAGCACATTTACCACTAGATTTACAGGCGTAAAAGCTTGTATTCATTCACACAAACGCGCACTCTGTGCAGTCCTGAAGAAAGTTACTTGCATATGCATGCATACACGCACTGACAAATACACTGACATTCTTGTCACATGATGTGTGTTGCACCATGGGGTCCAGAGGAGTGGAATTTCGGCATAGCTCCCGCTTCACTGAGCACCACGGGGGGGTTATAATCGCAAAATGCAACAAAGCCACGGTCACGAAAGACAATCTTGTTTGTGCATACAATCCAAAGTACACACATTCATAAGCATGCACCTGAACAGAAGAAGAAGATATACATAGTAAAAAGAAAGAACTTGATGCAGTTGTCTGTGGAACAAGGCTTTATAAGCTTTCTTACGCTGTATTTGTAAAACCAAAATCATTGCAGCAAAATAGGGATAAAACACAGATTAGTTCTTTTAACTATTTAATCCCTTTTTTAAATGGTGACTGGATCTATTTTGCCTGTGTTTTAACATACAGAAAGTGAAGCTGGATGAAGTGCTAGATTAGCAGATGAAAAAGAGGAGGCATTCATTTGATTAAAAAGGGGGGGGAAACAAGGCAAAATGAATGATTAAGGATGGATTTACAATCTGAGGAAGCTCCAGTCCCTTGTTTTTTTTTTAATACTAAGGATGGAGGCAAAGTTTGGTGTTTCATCTACTAAACTCTGTATTTCTATGTAATTCTTGCACTACTGCATATTTAAGATTTTCTAATCAGCCAACAAAAGCAATTACCTCACCATGTTAAAGCATAGGGAATTTTAAAATCGAATCTTAGATAACACTCTGAAAAATAATCAAAGAGAGGTGATCAAATTTGAGATACCTTACATAAATTAAACTTAATTATTGTAAAGCATCTCCAGGTTTACTGTGCACTACATGTTGCATAAGTCTGTTGAATAAGTCTTCAACTTGCATGAACTTACTCTTTTTTTTAACCAGATCTCTGTAAAACTACTGGCTGTTGTCTTTTTACCTTATAAGTGACTTAAATATTTAGATCTTTGGAAGTTTGAATCTGGAAAGTACGAGGGATGCATGTATTTCTAGGGATGCATGATATAGTGGCGTTACAGGGTTCCACGACTAGTTGTGTCAGTCGACTTTATTTGAAACGTATTTATTTCAGATGTAAAAACACAGTAAAAAATACTGCAGTCTCTTTAGGTTTTATACATTTAATAAAATGTTGTCACACGGACGTCACCATGTTATTTACACTACAAAGCATCCTGGGTAGATGACATATACAAGGTGGTAAACTAGCTATGTCCAGCCAGAACAGTAATTTTCGTGCAATAAGAAATATTCAACCCTTTCGATTTGAATCAGAGCGCGTTAGAATAGAAGGCAATGCAGAAATGACAGGGGGGGACGAGGAGGACGTTGTGGATAAAAAGGAGAGAGTCGGCCCATAAAACTGTGTTTGTGCTTGGAAATGCCAACCTAGAAAGTAGCAAAGTAGTTTCTCCTCTCTAAATCAAGCTGTTTATGGCAAATATATTGCAAATATATTGCAATGCTGTGTTACAACAGCTTAAAGATGCTTCATTGTCACTTTAAACATCTTTTTTTTCCAATTTAAACAATCGTCGTCATCATTTTCTAAAGAATTGCTTTCAGGAAGTGGTTGCAAAGCAACCTCACATCATCCTAGAACTCCAACTATGCTTTTTTGCTGGTAGGACTTCACTATAGACAATCTAAATTAATTAATCCACAGTATAAGCATGGTGCTTTACTCCTGCATCCTTTTTCACGTTAACTAAATTAGTCAAGGTAAACAAAACAAAACAGATGTTTTTATTTCAGCTGTTGAATAACAGTAACCATGTTTTTGTACATTTTACACAGCAACATGCAGCAAAATCATAAAAAATAAATAAATAAATAAACAAATCAAGCTTAAAAATACAGGAGTATCTGTCTGTCTGCTCTGTGTCTGGCCAGGTTGGCACATATGTCTGTATGTGCACTGTTGGTGATTGAAGTTTAAGTGGCCGCCTGCTTGTTAGGTCGATATTGGCGAACACGTTCATGTTTGAGAGTGCATTAGGACCTGGGGGTGGGGTGTACGATGGGTATTCGTGTGTGGGTGTGTGTGTTTGGTGGCCGAATGTATGTGCGTGCAACATCAACGATATGTGTTCGTGACAGTGACCCACTTCTGGTGTTTTCAGTGAGCCAGATGGGTCACGGCAGCTGGAGCTGAAGAGGTGGAAGAAGGAAAAGAGCAGGAGATGAGGAAGAGAGGGAGGGAAAAGGCACGTTAAGAGGAGGGGGGCCAGCGGGGCTGCTGGAAAAAAAACCCAAAGAGGGTGAAATAGGATGATGTTAGGAAATTGAACATTAGGGAAACTGTTAAAAATGAATTATTGTAAACATTTGTCAGAATGAAAAAACTGTGCAATATATTTTCATGTTTCGTCTCTGTGACAGTTTCTCTCTACCTTTAGTCCGTCGAAGCAATAACTGCAAATCTTTGAACGCATGCACACACTGAAAATCACTGCATAAATTAGTTATGTTTCTCATCCTATCAGGACACCAACCATCCATGCCCCTCACCCCCTACTACTTTACTCTACTCCTCCTTCTAAATGTTTCAGGCAAGAAGTAATAGCCCCTCATGTTAAATTCATGAAACAGAAAGACATTGTGGAGAGACAGTGTGGAGTGCTTCCAAGCAGAAATACCATCACAGTGAATAGACGGTGTACCTGTTAGATGCTGAGTCATAATGTGGATGATTAACTGGTTTGATTTGAAAACACACTCATTCACACTATTTACTGTTTGCCAAATTTCATTGTGACTACAGTTGTGTAGAGTCTTTGGTACTTTCTTATCCTTGGGGGCTCTCTAATATCTCTGTTATTTGTCCTCATGACTACATTACTTACAAAAAAAAAAAGCCTCCCCACCACATGCTATTTCTCAAACACACATGATTATTTTCAGTCTTTTTGCCTAGAAACCAAGAGCCCATCTGTGGAGTAAACACCAAAATCCCCTGAGCCGCAGTTCCAAATATTCCTCACTCTTTCACGCACTTATCCTCTCTTATGCTCACAATGAATGCATGCACGGAAACCCTCTTGTGGCAACACATATGCATACGTTAACCTGTTGAGAACAATCTAATACACACACTTAACTTGTCTTTCTGTCAGTCTTTTTTCTTTCATTTTTAATGTCTTCCAGTCTAAACAATTTTTAGTACCAATGCCTGACAATAACAAGATCTAAATGCCACAATCCTTGGTTATTTGGGTTGTGGTTTTCTCCGGTGTTTATATTGTAATCATTTCCCTGTGATTTACTCTCCAGGTCTTGGCATATTCTGCTCATTTCTCTGTGTACATTATTGCTACTGGGGTGCTGCGTTTCCTTTGTCTGTAGTTTCTTAGTCAATTTGTCTGCTCTGCTCCTTGGACATTCAGATTTATTATTTATGATTATTTTATTATTTAGATCAGTGTTTCCCAAACCTGGTCCTCAACTACCCCTTGAGGACCAAATGTGTCTCTGTTCCAGCTCATCTGGTTCAAATGATTGCATGATCATCTCTGCAGCCACCAAATGCTGCCGAAGGCTGTTAATCACCCATTCATTTAAGTCAGATGTTTGGAAGTAAGACAACACCTGGAGCACACAGGCCAGGCGTACTTGAGGACCAGATTTTGGAAACGCTGTGTTAGATTATTGTCAGATTTTTTCTTCATTTGTTTGGCTTCTGAATCCTTTTAAGTTTTAGTCTCATCCCTCAGTTTACCTACTTTCTCCTTACTACAGCTGTTAGACATTCCTCTGATTCATTCATTTGGGTGTTCTGTTTCTCTCCACCTGAGATTCTTTTTCTTTTTTTTTAATGGAGGTTCTCCTTCCTTTCATTTTGTCAGTCATGGTTGGTGGAAGACAGACTGCTGCTGTCTTAGAGACAGGAGACAGACATAATGGGCATCATTTCCTGATGTGGATTGGCAAGTTGCTAACATAGATGGTGAAGGCATTTCGATGGGTGATGGAGGAAGTAAATGTGATTAGTGGAGAAATGGAATGATGCCTTATCTCGTGTCACCTGTCACTCAGTTGTCATGTCTAAGGCATTTCTAGTTCTGTTTTTTCCTAACCTGCCTGACCTAAGACTTTTTTGTTTTTACCATCAATATGAAATATGCATGAGAATCAGAGGTAAACATGTATAGTCTCACACTTATTACAAAGAGGCATTCTTATTAAAGAACAAGGAATTGACTATATACTTTTAAGAATAGTGTGGACACAAGTTTTTAATGGCTTTTATTTCTCATTGATACAAAGTTCCTGACAAAATGTTCAGAGCAACAACTCTGCACTTTCAAATATAAATTATCAGATTTGTTTTTTTCCTGAAGCATTCCTGCTTTGTTTGTACGTTTATTTCACTGTGTTTACATCATGTAGCAGTTGACTTGGAACGTCCCGACATAGAAGCTGTCGGTGCGTCAACCACACATCAGCTGCGTATGTGCCACGTACTGTATCAACCTGAAGATGAAAGCTTGAAGGAAAGGATTTGTTCCTTGAAATCCAGAAAGAAGTGACAGGTCCTTGGAGGGAGTACATTAACACACACAGAGAATGATAAATTACTTGGGAGACAACAGAAGGAGCGACAACAATATGTGATGTGGGGATTAGAGGATTTACTTTCCTCTGTTTTGAACTGCTGACAGGAAAATGTTTTTGACAACATCACGTGATGGGCTCTGTGCATCTTGGTTAATGAGTCTGAGTAATGAGTGTGTTTAGTGATTTAATTCTGTTACAAGTGTACAATGTACCAATACTTTACAAAAAGGCACAATGGTACTATAGAGGTTCTGTTCAGTATTAGTATCGATGTTGAGTGATCGGATTTCAAGGGTCTTGCTCTGAACCTTCTATTTAAATACATCTTAAGTGGACACATGGATCCAGAGCTCATTAAGTGTGCTGTATGCAAATAAACACAGAGAGAAGATTGCTAGAAAACTTTCTTATGATTTAAAAAAACAACAACATGTAATTATGCAGCTGCTGGATGTTTATGAGACATGCGAGGGAGGGAGGTGAGAGGCATGGGGTTCTCTAACTCAGGGGTTTTAAAAAAGATATTTAACAATGTGGGTGAGCTTGACTGACAATGATATGTTCAGGGCAGGACAGCTAAAATAGCACAACTCTTATGAAACATATCAAATATCATGCACTCTCTGGCCATTTAAGTAGTTACATCACAGTAGCAGGTTGGAGCCTGTTTATTTTCAGAACTGTCTCAATTCTACTTGACGTATACTCCACAATCTTCCAGAAATATTCTTCTGAGATTTTGTCCTACAATGACATTATAGCATTCCGCAGTTATTATAGATTTGTCGGCTGCTTTTTTCATGAAACGAATCCAACATCCAAAACGTGCTCTATTGGATTGAGATCTGGTGACTGTAGGAGCACAGTGAACTCGCCTTCATGCCATGTGAAAACAGACGAAATGAGCTTTATGACATGGTGCATTATCCTACTGCAAGACACTATCAGAAGATGAGTAAACTGTGGTTGTAAAAGAGTGAACAAGGCAGCAGCAATAGATGTATTATGCCCCCACACCATTATGCCGTCGCCACTAGCTTGAACTGTTGATTCAAACCAGCATGCATCAATGGTTTCATGTTGCTCCTGCCAAATGCTGACCCTACTTACCAAAGTGTTGGTGTTGAAATTGAGACTCTTTAGACCAGGCAATGTTTTTCCAATCTGTCATTGGAAATCTGTCCAATTTTGATGAGCTAGTACAGATGGAAGCCTCAATAAGGACCACAAACTATTCCTGTCCATATGTAGCCTGAACAAAGATGTTTTTATCAACTACAACCATCTTTCAAAGGCATTTCTGCACCAGTTGGTATCCCAAAATAGACATCTTTTCAGCTTTCAATTCTCCATCACAATTTGTTTGGACCTCAGTGTGTTTTCGATGTCGGTTCAAAACTAATTGCTCAGAGGCACATGTGTGGCCTTAGTAAGTTAGCTGTCTTTCAGCCACACCAGATATAAGCTATGTGTATTACTGTAGCAAATGGGAACTTAAAGACGTTATCCAACAAGTTGCTTTTTTTTTTTTCTCAGATGGAGCGCAACGAGACCAAGTGCGATTACTGTGGTGTAAGCTACCTGACTTTATATGAGAATCGTCAGCTCCAGAGTCGGTTGGCTCAGTTAGAGGCTGAGCTCCAGGAATGGAAGGAGACTGCCCAGAGGGAAAAGGCCCAACTGGAGGCTTGGGAGCTGAACAGGCTGGAGCAGGAGAGGGAGCTTCAGTCACAAGTTGATGTCAGGGAGAAAACCATCAGAGACGAGTTGGAGAAAAGGTACAGGGACATGACGAAAACGCTAAAAGATGAGTTTGAAGCAAAATCTGATAGAACGAGGAATAAGATGAAAGCGGACCATCAAAAAATCATTGAAGAGAAAGAAAGACAGCTGAGAAGGGAGCTTGGAGACTTAATGGTGGAGAAACTAAGAAAGCAGAGGGAAGAACTGAAGAAGAGTGCTGAGGAGAGAGAAACTGTTCTGAGGACTGACCTTCAGAAGGCCAAAGAAATTTCAAAGAACCTGAAGAAAAACCTTCATGAGCTCAGACAGAGGTGAGTTTTGTTAACATTATTCTATGTTTTATGATCACCTATGCCTTAAGTGGCATAGGTGATGCCTATGCCACTTTATTCAGCAGCAGATATTCAGCTGCTGCTGAATATCTCATTTACAGCAGCAGCTATGTTTATGCCCAACTTCAAAAGGACAGTCACCATATTTTGATGATAAAACACATAGACAAAGAAATTGGTAGTGTCTAACTTCGTATTTGGTATACGTATGAAAAAGATTCTAAAAACATCTGGTTTCATTTTATCCATGGATGTTTTTTTTTCCTTGATTTAGTTTAAAGGTAAGGAAAATATGTGCCATTGGTGCTTCTTGCTCTCTGAATCAGTTGGCCGCTTTTGCAAAACATTAAGCCATTCATGAGATGTCTTCAGTGTTTATCGGTATTACAGTTTCACATATAGTAATGGCAACTAGTCAGTTGTTGAACTAGAAATTTTAAACAATCAGTTTTTATGCCAGTTTGCTTTTATCAAGAACCAGATGTAAGTTCAGTTCCCATTGTTAAAACTAAATTAATTTGGGTTCATTGCTTGGCTGTTAAGCATTGTGATATAGGTTCACGATCCTAATATGAACTAGTTTTCATTCATTTATCAATATTTGTAGGAAACAAGGTAGAAAATAAGTTTACTGATTAGATCATTGTAAGCAAACTGAGTTTGGAATTTTCATGTTAATTTCTACATTTCTCTGCAAAGCTGTTTCTCTTGTAGAAAATCTTGATTCTTATGCATCACACTCACTGTTGAAGTCCAGCAGGAAGGTCCTGCTTTGGAAACCCAGCCTTTCCTGCATGTGGTTTGCATGTTCTCTCCCCAGTCATGTGTGGGTTTGTTTTGGATACTCCACCTTCCTCCTACACTCCAAATACTTGAACGTGACATTAATTGGTCTTTCTCAATTTGCTCTCAGCTTTGAGTTTGTGAATGCTCAGTTGTTTGTCCTCTTCGTCTCTGTGTTGGTCTGGGATGGTCTGGCGACCTGTGCGTGCCCCACTTCCCGCCTTAAGATAAACACCAGACCCCCATGAACTTTGAAGGATGTAAGACAATGGATGGACAGATGGTTTAGCCAAAACAGCAAGTAGGCTGCAACTCGGCATTCATCCTCTGGTTGCTTTGGAAACAGTTTTATCCAAGAGATGTCTGATGAGTTTTATGTAGTTTTTCTGAAATGCTGTGTCAGACTTATGCAAAATGTACACCTTCCAAAAGATTCCACTTTTGTTTTGTTAAAAATATTTCCCCAATCATTGTCAATCAATATTTCCCCAATAAAAATCATTGTGATTTTGTTTGGGAAATATTGTTTTTGGTCAGTAGTGATTTTAACCTGGGACCTCCCATTAATTGATTGACCCATTGTTAAGAGCTGGAGAGGCTTGCCTTTGTTGGCACGTTTCTCAATAAACCCAGAATGTAAGTGAAGAAGAGGCATATTTTTAAAGATCTGTGGAGGTGCTTAGTAGACTTATCATGTACCTAAAGAAGAGCCAGACGTACATTTCAAATATTTTTTTTAATTAAATGCTCTAGTTACAAACAGAAATGTTGTCATATTTGCAGTCATATACATCTTCTGGTAGGTTCCAAGAAGACATTCTTCAAGTGTCACCTGAAATACCACAGATGATTACTTGTACCATGACCTTTAGATTTCTCTAGATTCTCCTGCCCACACCCATTTTAGCAGGAACACTTTCTCTATGCGCTCTATTCAGTGTCAGACTTCAGTATGTGTGGCAAGGTCTAGAGTTTAAAAAAATCATTTGTTTCATAACATTTCTTTTTTGTTTACTTTTTTTTTTTACAACTATCATTAACTCTACTTTTCTACTTTGGATTTTATATTACTATAAAGCAGTAAATGGAAAAATGTGCTCAAGTCTTCCTTGGTTAACTTGTTTTCTTCAAAAGATATTTTCTTTTCTCAAAGTTAGAACCTACTGTGGCTGGAAATAGAGTGGGAGTGGGTGAGATTTTAATGCAAGTCACATCAGCTGTAACCATGCGAACAGCAGGCCTACAGGGATTTTCCTATTGTTGTGTGACATTGCTATGAAAACTAAAATTAATCCACTGGATTTTCTAGTCTTTACTGTTAGGAGTGCTCTAAATAGATTTTGGCATGCTGTGTTTGCAGGTGACACATTTTTTTGTTATGTATAATTAGGGGTTTGCAGAACCGGCTCTAAACCTTGTGTGCGCCAATATCTCAGTTAGTTGTGAAATCTGAATATCGCATTTACAGCAGCAGCTATGTTTTTGGTCATGTTTTTTTTTTGTTTTTATAGGCACGGCATGCAGCTTCTAATCATGTTTAAAATGAGCTAAAACAGATTTTTAGATAATATAAATCATTTAATTTAAATCACACTGTACAGTTTCTAGAGGAATCATAATTTTAGTATGGCCTAGTTTGGCAAGCTCATCCATATGAATTGAAATTTCACTTAACAAATCATAGCATTGTTTCTACATGTAGAAAATGAATAAATGTGATGCTGTTTTTTTAACTCTTACAAAATTTTAAAGCTACGAATTTAGATACTTTGATGTATGATTCTGTCCCAGCTAGCATTGAATGTTTGGAGCACGTCCGCTAAACGTTGTCTTGAACGTCCGCCGAACGTCCGGTGATTACATTTGAACGACTTGAAAGTTTTAAGCATTTTTAATTAATTATTTTTAGACAGATTTAGTTAAAATGTTGTTACTATGCTTTCTTTACAATTGTAGTATTTACTTTGAAGTGAATCCATCAATGCAAGATTGTCTCAAACTACTAGATCATTTTCTTCAAGGACAGGCAACTTTATTAGTTCAAATAATTGTTTTAATTCCTCACCTACTAAAGTAATGCATACAGGAAGCACAACAGCCTCAGTCCTTTTGCTTTCTGTTCCTGGTGGTGTCAGCACAAGACCAAGATCTGGACTCACCTTATTTCTAAAGATGCATGGAAAGGCGTGGCTATACTTTTGATTGGTGCTTCATGTGTACAACCAAAGCAGAAAACTCCTGACTAATATTAATTAGACCATCATGTATTTTGGGTTAAGTGATGTGATTAAATGCTGACAGTCATAATTTCTAAACAGATCACAATAGCTGATAAGTGCATCTGTTTATGTTTGTGTGTATGAAGGTCATTTATTCACAACTTCATTTTTTGCAAAAGGTTTTCACAGATTTTCACCTGAAACTTCACATCTAATAAATAGAATAACTATTTGTGCATGTTTGCATGTCCCAGATTAGGTCATATGTCATCTGCACACACACGCACCCATGCGCACACACACGCACTTACTGACAAGTTTTGAATATTTCTTTAATGTCTCTTCAGCAATTTTCAAATCAAATAGCAGATGTCTGTGCACAAACAGCCAAAGGCAGTTTAGTTACAGAGAAAAATGCAGGAAATGTTTGCACTCTGTGTGTCAAACTGGGCCTCGCTTCTGAAGGCCTCATCACACAAATTAATGCAGTAATTCCTGCACACAAATCAGCATTGTGAATTCTGAAATAATCATTTTCATGAGATGATGATAAGATTAAAAACTATAACTAAAAATGATGAGTAATTTGTTTAAATCTGAAATTTCCCGTCAGAAAATTACGTGGGAGTTTTATCAGCCATTAGAGCTGCTTGGCACGAATCCATTTTCAGACACGTGCCACCAACAGTTGAGCAACAAACGCACACCACGAGAGACGCAGAAACAGAGACACATGCAATTGTATTAAACTTTCTGCAGCAAGCAGGTAGACTCAGACCAGAGGCGGGACTTGAAGTTAAGGGGTTGGCTCTGACTTCGCACCAGTGATATTCACAGCATCAACTATTGCCCGTACAACAATAAAAGTGCTTTCAAAGCGAAACATGCTGCTCTAATCAACACTTTTGTTGCTTTGCTGACGGCATGAAGCGGATGAAGTATAAAGGTTGAAGAGAACAAAAACAGGAACATGAAGAGGACATGTTCTGACGGACGAATTAAAAGATTCAGCCTAGATCGTTAACAGATGAGAGAAACAAGGCAGGTGCTGCTGATGCGTTTCTCTGTGCACAACACTCTTTTGGAACATGTCCACCTTCATTTATTTATTTATTTATTTATTTATTTATTTACCAAACAGGAATGTTAAACATTTCCCCAGAGTTTGAATTAATAAAAAAAATAAAATAAAATCTGCAGTTTAGACTGAAAATCATCAAGTTGTATATTTGTAACGAGAGCTTCTGTTTTTTTTTTTAACTATGAAGTTCATGACAAATTCCTTATAAAGACACCTTACTTTGGAGTAACTTAACCTATGCTGTGGAGTGAATTCATTGTAAGACTTATTGAAAATCATTTTCAATTGCTGATTTGTGTTGGCAAAGTGATTAAAAACAGCATTACAGAAACTGTTTTCCAAATGCAGATTTTTCTGTTTTAGACTTTAACTTCTGGGACACACACTTCTGTATATCTCGTCAGTCAATTAAAGCTGCACAAAAGAGCAAGTTTGAATAGTTTTGCAAACAGTAGTAAATTTATTTCTAGTTGCTACAAGAGGAGCAAGACTGAGTCAGTGAATACACTTTGCATAAACAGCATCGTTTGGAATGGTAGCTGAAATGCGCACAGTTTGGCCTGTCACGATAAACGATAAATCAATTAATCGCACGATAAATGAAACCCATCAACCTCATTTTAATTATCGGCTTTATCATCTCTTCCTGTCTTTTTTTCTTTCTGTTGATGTCACTGAATGAAAAAAGGCTCAACTCCGGTGCTCTTCCTTAGTGCATTGTCCAGCGCACACTACACGAGTTGTTGGCGGACTGTCGGCTCATTTTCAAAACCTGACAGAAATCCTAGGTATAACGGTTCGATCGGGTTCGTAGTGCCGTGTGGTGTCCAGCCACATGGGCACAAAATAATGGCTGTTAACGTCCTGTTAACTAATTTTAAAACCAGGCATTAATCAATGCTTTACTAGAACCTACCTGTGATGCATGTGGCTAGAGTCAGCTTAAAGTCCAGACTGAATGAAAATCATTATAACCTATTTATGTCACGTTAACGAAGAAAAGCTGAAAACTATATTCTTTTTCTATATTCTTTGCACGAAATGTTAAATAAATATTAATGTTGTTTCCACATATCATCTCCAATGTCCGCTGGACTTCAGATTGCCAGCTGTTTGGGATTTCCCTCCGTAATTTCCGCGCTTTCTGATTAGCTACCTGTCACATTCAATGGGCTCCATTGACTCTTCCAGTCGGGGAAAACCCCTGATTTAGATTGGAGCGGCCACGACAATCTACCGTAACACACCACACACTACAGGATGATCGGTTACGAAATCACCAGCGACAATCTTAGATCAACCAAAATTCTAAGATTGTCATAAGGGGAAAATAGGGGCAAAAAAACTCGTGTAGTATGAACTACTGCATTAGGTAGTCGGATGTGCCCATCTTCTCTATTTAAATCTAGTGATTACTGAAGGGCAATATAGTATACAGATTTCATATCTGCACTCTTTTGCACTCTTATCTTGACCCCTTCTTTTCTGACCATTTCCTGTCTGACTTCTGTAGAGAAATGTTATTAATGATACAAAATCTTCTTGAGAAACTATTTAATCTCTAGGAGACAAGTTACTTAAGCCATTAGCTGAATTTTTCAGATGGTTTAAAGTTTTTATATACTGCTTGTTCAAACCTGCAAAACAAAATTACTGCAAAATTACAATTTACTAGCAATAACAACATTTAGGCCTGTTAAATACTCATTTTTTAATCCATTTTTACTTTCTTACTCCCCAAACACCACAGAAACGGTCTGCATTTAGCTGAATATATTTAGGATATATTCAGCTAAATGCAGAATATATCCTAAATATATATTAAGGATATATTCTCATTTTTGTAGAGCTCCTGTAAGCGGGTGCCACAGCTGGTGTCTTCCACCCAGCTGGACGTATGTAATCATCTGTATACAGTAAACTGGTGAACCAGTTCACTCTGACCTAATGTAAGCTGATTATCTCTCCCTGAAATCTCGTCTCCTCTGTGTCTAATGAAAACAAACAGGAAAACAAGCACAGTGCTAACAGTGGTGCTCAGGCCCATAAGGCCTGCTTTGAGTCAGGGGGGTCAAAGTTCAGGGAAAGATTATGTGGCATGACACAATGATGCATGAGAGGCCTATGTAAAATCCCAAAAGAAGATGCTTACTGTCTGTCATACCCTTTTTTTTTCTTTCTGTGTTCATAATGGTTATTTAGGAATATGGCAGTTCTTTGTTTTAATTTTTTTTATATGGTAAACCGTATGTCCTTTTTTTTTCTTCTATCATGTCATATATAATTAAATCACATTTGTTTTGATTAGTTAAATGATTGCTTGTAAGCATTCTGAACCTTCTGATATTTTTCTGTAACAGTTTTATTGGCAGATGTTAGACATCTTCATACCGACTTCAGACTTATGTGGTTTTCCCAAACATGTTTGCTCATTTTTACTGTAATTTTCAAATTTGATCCCATGTAATTCAATTCAAAATTAATAACATGGGACATGTCAAAACTGACAGGTTTAAATGAATGGGTAATGTTGAAGAACCCGACTGGTAACTCTATAACAACACACCCTCCTCATAAACCAAGCCTCAATAAAAACGTCACCTGTCATTCTGCATGTGTGTGTGTGTGTGTGTGTGTATGTGTGTGTATTGTGCCAGTAGGCGTCTAGTTTTGGCTTTGATAAAGTTACCTACTGCAGTTTGAAAGATCATTGCGTAACAATATTTAAAACTTATTAACTTACTAGTTTAGCGTTTTGGTTCCCAGTTCTGTTTGGAGCAAGTAGGTCAGCAAAGTCATTTTCACACACTCAGTCTGTGGTGCAAGTCCTTAGGAAATCTGCAGCAATTTGTTAGACGTTAAAGAAGAGAAAGGTAATTCTGACTGCCACAAATAAATAAGTAATAAATTCATTTGATATTAAATTGAAAAACAACAACTTTGGAAAAATTGACCTCCCAATTATGTTCCTCCAATTTAATCCCTGTGAACACCGTAGCTTCATTGATTGTGGTTTTTATTCATATTTGGACCACTCCAGAAACATGAAATATAAGCATAATATAAACAATATTATACTCGCACGACTTTACAATTGACCGTTGCAGATCACAGAACATTTCTTTAAATTTTGAGTTGTGAAACCCAGTACAAAACCTCCCCAAAGGAAGGACAAATTGAGACATAATTAGCACAAAATGGCCAATGGCAGACAACTCTTTTTTGTACCCAATAAAACTTGGGTAACACATGAGTCACAGTGGTGAAGGAGTGGAATGAGAATGACACAAAAACGCAGGGCTGGGACATCTAACCAGTAATCTCAATAAATTAATGACCAAAAAAAAAAAAAATACATGTTTTAAAACTGATTCATTTAAACACACCCTTTTTAGTTCCTTCATTTTTAGCTCACTGATAGCAATGATGCACAAACTCCTGCTCAGCAAGTGGTGGTAACGAATCTAAAGTTTGTCAGGTGCAAAGAAGATGTAAGGAGTAAAGAGTATCACAGAAAATCTGCCTCAGTGTAAAACATGCTGCTGTGAGCATGGACACCCGAACTGACGTTAGCTACAATGTTCCTGGTAAAGGTGCAGAGACAAAACAAGTCAGTCTGTTTCGGACGTCATTGTTTAAGACAAATAAAGGCATATTCTATTCTATTCTATTCTATTCTATTCTATTCTATTCTATTCTATTCTATTCTATTCTATTCTATTCTGTTTAATGATTACAAAGCCCATTATTGATTAGATTTGATCACATCCTGCAAGAAATTAACATATACAAGTTTTAAATGAAGGTAGCATAAAAGGCCTAACATTTTTAATATGTGTTTGAATGTGTTAAGAATGTAGATGTTAGTTATTAAATGAGGCTTTTCCAAGGTTTAAAACAAAACTGATGTTGTATGTTTGTGCAACAGAATGATAAGTTATATTCTATTTTACACCAAAACAAGCACCTGTCTGCTTTTCACAATTTTCACACAATATTCAGCTGGGACTGAAATGTACAGCTTATCACATTCACTTGGTCCTTTTATTGTGTGAGTAGGGGACAAAGAACAAGAGAGAGTAGTGGGAAAATGGCTTTCCTTTTAAAAAGGCATAGAGGTTAAAGGAAAGAGATCAAGGGGTATGAAAAAAAAAATATATATATATAAAAACTGATAGTATGTGGGCAGACAGCTTCTCTAACTGATGACAGGCTGAAACATATCACGTAGCTTGTGAGCATGCTTGTGGCATTGAGAGAAGCGTCTGGGAATTTGACACGCATCGCTTATTTCCCCCCGGCTAGCTGGTCACATGCTTGAATCCAGCATCATGTCTTGGTGTGAGTCTGTATGTGCCTTCATCTGACTCTGTGGCTATTTCTGTGTGTTTGGGAGCATGCTTACATACACCCACATACACCTGCAGTGGGTAGCATAATTATCCCTGTGCACAGAATCAATCAAAACCAGGCTTGGCAGGTATTAAAGAAGCTGTCATAAAAATGTGCAAGAGAACACACAAAGAGAAACACGCACACACACACACACACACACACCTGGGTTCTGGATTGCAACACTGATAAGACAGCTCACAGGTGGAAGAGCAGGAGTGGAGGAGAAGCGAAATGATGGATGGCAAACAGAAAGGCATCTATTTGTAACAAGGAAGAACTCTGAGGGAAGCGCTACTTGTGGTTTTATTCCAATTTGCAGTTTCCACTAGCAACCTAACAAACAATGATCCAGTCACTACACTGTTAATTCCCCTCTGTTTGTGTATGTGTTAGGTAATATGTCATGTCTGCGAGGAACTGAGTCGAGCAGCCGTCACAGCCTGCTTGTGAGGTATCAGCAGAAATCCAACTTCAAGTTCATGTTACTGCACTGAACAAACATAGACACTCTCTCTGTCTCACACACACACAGTCTGAGTTTTGTGCTTGCTTGTGTGCGTGTGTGTATGTGTGCAGTAAACATTACTGCATGAAAAGAGAGCTCTCCTTGGTGGAGGATCACTGATCAGCCCTATTGGCTCCAGTTTATAGTGGGGTTCATGACAACACAATAAACTGGAACAGTGTTTGAGCATCTGCGGATTTCTGTGTGTATGTGATAGAATAGTCTCTCCTAAACTCAGTCTCACACACAGTAGCGCACACACACGCACACACACACACTCAGTAAGCCATCTTATTTGGTAATCAGCAATTATTTGATGAAACAGTAGCATAGCAACCCAAACATACAAATGAAACGCAAACAAACATGTTGCGATAGTGAAATGTTAATCAAGAATGACAAGTTGGAAGACAAACGCATTCTCTGACCCCTTGGCTAATTTGGTTAGCTGTTATATGATATTACTCGTACTTTGCGCTTCTGCGCATGTGTGTGTCGTTGTTGTTTTGATTATCGTTGTTATGGCATCACTAGGATGGTTACTAGATAACCAAAAAAAACAAAAGATACACAAGCAGGTGTCACTATGCACAACGTCACACACTAAACACATTCACATTAAAGCATTACAAGAGCTAACAGAAGTACAATAATGTTAGAAACTCCTAAAATATGTTTAAATTTACACTTGTTTTGTGCACATCTGGACATATAAACCAAAATGTACCACTGTATCTTTGCATTGCATTTTTTTGTTTCTTGTTGTCCAACTGAAGCATCCTTCCAGGCTGTTGAGCTAAAACATCCTTAAACCTTGTGTGTACACATTTTCATTTCAGAAGCGTTACTTTTACATCTTTTGAAAGATTTTTATGTCACTAGTGACCTTTATTAAACTAGCTGAACAGGAGGAAGCGTAGAGAGAGAAGGGGAAGACATGCCTTTGAACGGGGACAACTGGATTGAGGACTATAGCTTCAGTAAAAGCTGCACCTGCTCTACCACTGAGCTACATGGTGAAGTCATACTGAAAAAACTTGAGATTTGATTCAGATTTTAACTAAAGACGTGGGACTTGATACTTAACTCTTGCTCTAGTTTTGAGCCTTTACTTGGATTTGCCCTTTAAAGACGTTAGTCTTGACTTGGATTTGTGCTCTGATAACTTGGACTTGCATTTTAAAGACTTCACACTTGAATCAGCCAAGATGAAATAGAACATTTCTGATTAGATAGGATTTGTTTTATTTGAAAGCTGAATTGAGATTTGGAGAACACTGAAAATAAAGACTTGCAAATATCTCTTAATAGTTGAAGCAAAACACTCTTTCCTGATCAGGGAGTATAAATCTAAAGCAACAAACATGTTCCTTGAAACATTAAACATCAAATAAAAGCTGAAAATTCTAAACAAAGGATTTGGTGCACACAGTAACTCATCAGAAAAAAAAGTGACTAACATAGGCAGACAGATTTATCACATCATGAGGTCTTTATTGAGATTAATATAAAAGAACATAATGACATGGAACATTTTGTGCTCACTCACTGGAAATAAACTTGCTGGAGGATGTTAGGTTTGACTTTGTGATGCTGACCTTTCTCCCAAACCTTTGGAATATGTGGAAGGTGGAAAAAAATACTAAGTCTGTCCTGACACACACACCTGAAAAAACAAAAAATATTTGACTTGGTAGGTCATGGTAACACTGAGGCTGAGATTAGCATCGTTGACGTGAGCTCCTGTCTGTTTGTGTGCGCGTGAGTGTTTATGATGTGTCCTGATGGGACAGTCGACTTGGGCTTCTGGTAGGGGGTTCTCCAATCTGACATGCACTCACTGGATATGCCCTACCTAGTTATTCCACTGACAGCCACTGCCTGGGGAATAGGAGCTGGAGCTCATGCACGCAAAGCACACGCAGATTCATCTGTAAAATACACAGACACGTAAAATGCGCCTGCACACACGCGAGGCGGACGTGTGTGTTTTCACGCGAGCGTTCCCCTCTGGAGCCAGTTTTTTTTTTCTTCTTTTTTTCAGATTTTGCTTTGAGCACGGCTGGTACAGAAGGGTGAACAGTGGGAGTCTGGTCTGCTGTCACTAGAAAAGTCAAAGACATGCCCTCCCATAGACACACTTTTAGCAAGCAAAGAACCAGAAAGTGTCAAAGACTGAGCCCTAAATAAGAATCACAAAGGACATCACTCTCATCAATATACACACACACACTGAAGCTGTAATCCATTATTAATTGAAGCAGATTGTTACTTTAAATATCCTTCCTAGCTGTTTCAAGCACACGCATCCAAAAGAATAACAAGTGCACTTCAACACATGCAAGATAGATCCAAATCCCCGAGCCTCGTTCTGTCAGAAGGGCTGGTTTATTATTACAGAACATGAACTTTCAATAAGGTCATATCATGACTTCTCGTGTGGTCATAAATAGCAGCTGAAAGTGACTGCTTCATTAGTAAATGGACTTTTAAGCTATAATTCTCTCTGTTCGTGCTTTTCGTTCTCTCTCCAGCCGGAGTGTGCCGATTAGAAAGTCCTAACCCAGGTAGCTCCCTCCTACTGTGTGCACGCCTGTCTGTATTAACTTTCTGTATGTCCTTGACGGTACAGGCAGTGGAACTGATGTTGTTATTTCAGCCTGGTGCGCAAGACAAGACCATCTGCTTTGCTATATAGATTGCCCGCCATGTATCTGGCAGTTTGCATCGATGGGTTAAATATAACCTATCGCTGAACATTACCTGGCAGCTCCGAACCTGTGCACAGGTCATACTGCAAATTTCCTGACGTGGTTCCCTTTGTTGTGGTAACATTTATATAGGTACGCTTCATATCATTAGGGTGTTTATTAATTTTAGACAATACAATCAAAATTATGTTACATGGACATCCCAAGCGTCAGTGTTTTTCAAACAGATATTCTCTATCTAAATCAAATTTTTACATGAGCGTTGACATTTTATCGTATTAAACTTAAGATTTATTTATTATCTTTTGTGAAAGGCCCATTTCCTATAAGAAATAAACTGAAAATAATTTCTAAATGTACCAGTGGAATGGAAATAATGTTTTAGTTCGATTTTTTTTCTTTTTTAGGTCCAATTAAAGCCTGAGTGAGCACTGATACTTTTGTAAGAAATAATCTCAGACACCCATCTGTATCTACACTTCTTATCATTGTGATAAGTCAAATAAGTTTTCCTGTGTGGCTTACCAGTAACTTTATGTTGGATACTTTTTGATGAGACTGCGTTCGATGTTGAGAATGATGTTTGAAAGAAGCAGAAATTCCCCTGCCAAGATTGATATGTCATTCCAATTGCACTTCCCATGTGAACTTCATGGTTATCACCTATCTGCTGTTAGCCTCTATTTGTCTAGTCTGCTTTACGAAAGCAGTGGCGCTTATTGTGTTTACTCTTTTCTCCATCTTGCTGTCAGCACTTATTTTGTGGCGTCATATGAAGGAACAGAATGTGCTTTTGCAGGTCCAGGTCACACAGTCTCACTTTGCCATGTGAAACTGCTTTGCAAAAATACATAAGCTTTGATTGGTCCCATCTCTAAAAAAGGACATTAAAGCTGATGGATCACCGTATTATACAGCTACCAGAAAAATGTGAAAGCATGAATTATAAGGAAATTATGATTGCTCTTTCTTTTGGTTTTTCAAATTGGATTAAATATATTTTCATGTGATGAATGCCCTTTTCTTTTTTAACAAAAAGAGCCTTCTGAGTCATAACCCTAGTCGATATTTCCTCTGTAATTACAGACTGAATTGTAATTTTGACAAAAAAAAAACAAAACATGTTTTATAAAAAATATTTCTAGTGCATGTGTGAATCCTTATTGACAATAGAAAATGGATGTAGGTACTTTTACTGCAAAGATAGTTTGTGCAGGAACCTTGGAAATAAGGACAGGTAGCGAAGATCAACTTGTCCTCACCTATCAAAAGTAGCTACGCTAGTCTGTTAGCTCTTACCTTTCAACCACAAATGTGAAACATTAGTTTGAAGTGACCTCTTAATGCCAAATGTATATTTGGAAATAAACTATCTGTAGATATACTTACACACAGTCGTGGGAATATTTTGACTGTAATTTCTTTGGTGACAAAACTGTTTGTTGGCAAGGTTCAGAAAAGAAGAAAAACCTTAATGTTTTTGCCCAAATGTTGCCAGAATTTGAGTCTCAGTTAGTCATCCCTGGCTGTGGTGAGTTACAGGCAGTGTAAGCTTGCCGCAGAGACCGTTTAAACCCCTGGCTAGGGTACCAGCCTCTGAGGTTTTTAAGCTGTTGTCGTCAGAGAACAACTGTTCTACTTCCTCCTCTTTACTATAAAACCACAGAATAAATATTTAATTTATGATTTCAAACTCCTTCTGGAGACTTTGCTATCACTACTTTGGTCTTGGGTGGCTTTTGTGTTGAGCGATGATTGGTGCAACACTGGTGCTCTTTGGTAAATGTCCCACCTTTAAAGAAGATTTGTTTTCAGTCTAGAGGAACTTTTAAGTTGCCTGGGCCATAACCTGTTACTCATTAATGTCTGAATTATTGGTGCCCATGAAACCAGTTAATAGGATGGATTCCCACTGACAGCTGCATTGGCGTGGTTCTGTAGACTTTTGCACACTGCTTACTTTGCTAACGTGTAAATATGATAGATTTCCAATTCTGCAAGAGTGAGATTAGAAGCAAATTTTGCTATTGACTATACCCCCCAGATCAATTTCTGTTTATTGTGTCCAAGACACAATTAAAGCTTGGGAGGAATGCCCATCTCTTCATATCAGTCACTTATGAGGAACATTTAAATTTTTAACCTCTCCATTTTAACAACACCATCCTTCCATGTGGATCATTAAGATAAATTGCATATAAGCCAATTTCCCCCTTGTGAGAGTTAAGTGATGTTAAGTTCAGCTGAGCATCTCTAATGAGAATACATTGCTGCTGACACTTCATGTTCACTTCCTCGCTTTTCTCTTGTTTTGCTCGTTGACAGGCTGGGGACGGCAGACGACATGAAGGATGAGGCACAAGAGAAACTTAGAAAAGAGAAGCAGAATGTTGAAGCACTCAGGTAAGGATGGTACATAAAAACAGTGCAAGAATAGAAATGCAATTTAATGACACGAGGTTGAGAGAGTAGTGTTTGATAAAAAGATTGCGTGAACAGAGTAAAAACAACTGGAAATGTTCATCACTTTTTAAAACCGACACACAAAGAAGAAGAAAACTCCACTTGGCTATGTGCATATTGGACGGATACTGTACATGGCAGGGAGATGATGTCTGATACCAGCAAACTGAGAGAAATGACAAAACGATGCAGTAAAAGTGAAAAAAAAAAAAAAAACAGACGGGAACGTTAATTCATCTGACCCATGGGTTAATTCCTGTAAATGGAGAGAGAGAGAGACTGAAAAAGACAGGAGTGGATGACAGGATGACGGGAGAGGTGACACGAGGGGGAGAGAAGAGATGGGATGTCAAGGAAATAGTGCGTTTTAATCACCCTGCTGACATTGAAAAATTCTACATGAGTAAAAAAAAATCAGGGGTCAAATGCATGCAGTCTGTCTGTGTCTCTGCTTTTTACTTTTAACCTTATCTCAGATGACATATCTGGCTCATATCTGTTCCTCCATTTGGGGCTGTCAGCCTTATGATTCATGTCATTTGACATTATAAAACTGACTCGTGTCAACCAGTGCCCATGCTCCTCGTCCACTCTGCACGCACAAGTGCACAAAGCCCCAGAGAGCAGCTCAGAGGCTGCCTTATCACCCCGTCTTCTGTACAAACTTCAATGGATCGCTTTGAGTTTCAAACCCTAAGTTAGAAAAATAACAACCACGCATCTCTTTGTGTCACAATCACAGTATTTATAAAGGAAAACCATTTTTTAGATAAAGAGTTCAACATGTTCTCACCCACGTGTTCCCCTAGAGAGCATTTTTGGAGTAACAAAATGTTCTTTTCAAACATTTTAGTTTTACAAGCTTTGCATTAGTTTGTGGCTTGATGACAGGCATCCTTGTGATTGTGTGAATAAATGTAAAAGTGTTATAAAATGTGTGCCTTCTTTCAGTGCTATCATTGTTACTTTATCTTTATTTTAACTTGACTTTTTAATCAGATTTAGATTTTTTTTTATGATACAAGTGACTGTTAATGTCAATGGTAAAATATGTTTCATAAATTTTCTATATCACGTCATTTATCATTTTGTGATTGTAAAATTATACCCTGTAATACACTGAATATAAAATGTTATGTTTTTGTGGCCAAGATAAATAATTTCTGAACTTATTGCACCTTTTAATTTGACCTGCATGTACGAGTAGCTTAAAAATTAATAAACTTTTTGGGGAAAATAAAAAAAAAACAATACATTTTTTCCACAAGTTTTCACAAATTCTTTTGACTTTCAGATATGCCTGTGTTGACATTCAAAGCTATGATTAAGTCAGCACCACCTCGCCATTATCTAAAGTGCCATTTCTAGATGCCTAAATACTGAGTTTCTACCATATGATTGATTGGCAGTTTCTATTAATACTTAATAAAGTGGCTAATGAGTGTATATCAAACCGGATACTCTTTTGTAAATTATCGTTTCTCTTGGCATCCGTCAATGTTCAACTCTGTGTGTCATTTTGCTTTAGAGGTGCGCGTGCGCGGCTGCAGCAGATCCTCCGAAAAACTCTGATCGTTCTCCGCTTCTGTGGCAGCGGCTTCACAGACTTACAGGGTTTCCTCCATCGGCTGACTGGGGATTGGCAGACTTTCAGTTCTCAGATTTTGCAGCACTGCAAACAGGGCTTGTCAGGTAAACCCCACTCATCAACACACTCACACACACACGCATTAAGAAGCAATCTGAAGCTATGAGTCTATTTTGAAAGGCAATATAGCGAGTGTACGTTAGTGCAAAGTTTCAGCTGAGTGGGAAGTGAAATGGAGGAAAAAAGAATTGAACAAATAATCTTTCAGCAGGACTGAATATTAGTTTAACTGTTACACAGACTGTTGGGGATTAATGGTGTGTCTCTGCGGGTTTAAACTTAATAAACAAACTCCTATTTGGCAAGATGGCGTATGTTTTCATGGGTACATTTGTGTAATAACTGTAAAGAAGGAAATTAATTAGGGATTCTAGTTAAAGGAGTGTGACTGCAGTGTGTGTGCGTGCGTGTGTGTGTGTGTGTGTGTTTAATGCTGACAGTAAATGCCTCAAGGACCGCTAACCTCGGGCTCACCTCATTTTTGGGTGGGTCTTTTTCTCTCTGTTGCATGCTCTAAACGGCTGCCAAGTGTGTGCTTGTGTTTGTATAGGTGCACTCACACACACACACACACACACACGCAAGAGAAAAATAGAAATATGGCTTGAAAGAGGAAGAACATAAAGTAATCCAACAGTGGAGTAGTCCTCTGTTTGTATTGATGCCATGTGAGTATGTGTTTGTTCTGATACATGATCATGAGAGCAGCTGCTGCACATACCAACAGATACAATAAACTACACACAGAGTTGAGCACACACAGCCGTTTAAACACACAGTGGAAAGAAACCCAGTTTTTCTGCCAAGATGGACGTTCAACTCAGTTTTATGTGAACGTTGCTTAGAGAGCTGTTAATTCATAAGTTTAAAGGGGGAGAAAAGTATCCAAAAACATTGTAAGGCAAAGATTTTAAGAAGATCTTAATTTGTTTACTCTTTGATATTCAGGCATTTTGTAGCTTCTAAAAATGGTCTTTAAAAGCAGTACTATTTGCCCTTTGAAGGTATTTTAACTGTTTTTGGTATTAAGTAGAAGGACTGGAGAAGCACTGAAATTTTGTTACAATATCTGTAGTATTTATCACAATTATGAGTCCTGACAAAATCTGTTGCATTTAACACAATATTCTGGGCTTTGAAAAAATTGATAACAGAATATTTACAAATACTACCGCAGAACCCTTTTTTTCTCGCTTAAATCAAACTAAACTTTAACTGTTTTTGTTCAAGCTTACTAGAATATTTTCACTCTAAATGACAGAATAATAAGAGAATTGTAAATAAAATTTTCAAATTCAGAAGTTTAGATACATTATATTTGTATGTGCTAGAGAAGATCTTTGTGATGGCCACCACAAAATGTAGACTTGGTTATTCTTAAGCCATTTTGTCACTAATTTGGCAATATGACTGGGGCACTTGTACATTTGCACAACCCAGTTGTGCCAGATTTTAAAATTCTTGGCTGACGCATTGAAATGTTGCTTAAATATTTCAACGTATTGCTCTTTCATAATGATGCCATCTATTTTGAGGAGAGCAGCAGTTTCTCCTGCAGCAAAGTTTCCCTAAAACATGACGCTGCCTCCTGGATGCTTCACAGTTGGGACGGTGTCTTCAGGTTTGTATGCTTCCCTCTTTTTCTTCCAAATTTAGCAATGGTTATTATGGCCAAACAGTTTCGTTTTTCTTTGAGTGGCCTTTCCCAATATATGACTTGTTTCTCTGAGAATATTAACTCTTACATCAGTTGGCATCTTCATGAGGTTCTTAGTATTGGTTCTCAGGATGAGACAATATTTTATTTCACATCTGAACACACAAATATTAACTGCATCACTATTTTTTTTTGTACATACATGCAACATTTATAAATACTTTCACAGATTTGGCAGTGAGTTCAAACAGTAGCTGGAATCCCTATTGTAGAGTCATTCAAACTGAAATCAATTAGACTTTTATTTTATTTCTCTTTTCCATGTCTAGTTATGATTAGATCAGGCTCAGTAGAAAGAAATAAAGAAGTTAATTAAAGTAACAGGTAGAAGAACGTCTATGATTCATTCACATAAAGTTTTCCTCTTCAGTTCAGAGGAACTTTGTGAATCTTTACAATAAAACAAAGCAGAAAAAGCCAATAATGCAGAGTTTGAAATTTTGGCTCAGAATGACCAAGCAATGAAATATTCATATTTATTTCTGCCCATGCTTTGTTCCATTGTTCCAGCATTGTAAAAGTAAATCCCTGTTGTTAATTAAAAAACATAGCCGCAAAAAATGTGCTTGCAAAACTGAGACGAGACTTGGTTTGTTGCTAAACAGTGCTGTCTGGCAGAGTCCCACTGTGATACTCAAGCAACAGTTAGAGGGACTAGGGAATGAAAAATAGTCTGTGAGGAACATAAAGAGGCTGGCTAATACGCACGGATGAATGTGGTTTATGATTAGACGGAGAAGAACAGGGAGGAGATGACAGATCAACCTTGAGGGCTGTGGAATTTTACACTGAACGAGACAAATGACAGATCAACCTTGAGGGCTGTGGAATTTTACACTGAACGAGACAAAGGCAGCCAATGAGATGACAGCAAAATGAAGACACAATCTGAGTTTATTCTGTGCAGTTGTCAGCAAACAAGTTGTGCAGCTTGGCGTAGAAGTGGCTTTCAAAGAGATTTGACAGTGTGGGAGTTTTTTTTTTTTTTTTTTTTTTTTTTAAAATGGGGGAAAGGTTAAAGCAAATACAGTTCCAAA
>NW_006800340.1:125439-134638 GCF_000485575.1 Poecilia formosa
AAAATGGGGGAAAGGTTAAAGCAAATACAGTTCCAAAGCATTAAGGGTGTGTAGGATTCTGTCCGTCTGCGTTTGCATGTTTGCGTGCGCGTGCGTGTTTGTGTGTGTGCGCGCGCTTGCTTTTAAGTGTGTTTGACCGATCCATGAACCGGAGCCATCTGCCAACACACAGGGCCATCCAAAGACTACTGTATAAGGTATCCATTTCCTTGGAAGCCGGTCTTGTGCATGTGTAAGTTTATGGCAGCTGTATAAAAATGTCACATATATCCTCACAGTCAGAGTGCGGCTGAGTGAGACGTTTCTCATTGCATCACCTCACTGCATTGCGATTCTTCCAATTGCTTCAGCCGTATATAGAAGATGGCAGAGTCTAAATTTGACAAAGGCATAGTTGAGTTTTATATGCGTAATATAAACATTATAGCTCCAGGGTAAGGCTAGTTAAGCAAATGCACTCTTTATGCTGAGACAGTTACGCTCCAGGAGTCAGGATTCTACCGTGGTTCAATTATTTGACATATTTCCACAAACCGCTGTGGCTCGGGAGCTGGTGTACTTTTATTACACATAATAAACTAGGCAGACACCCAGAAAAGGCCAGTAATACCTACAAACCCGAGAATATGATATTATAGTAATGTAGTCCCTCATAAAAATTCCTGGGTGCAACTGTGTGTATGTGTGCTTGTGTTTATGGGTGTCTGTAAAGGTAGCTGCTTGCTGTCAGCACGTCTTCCTATGTAAATTACTGTTACTTACTGTGAGCTCTCTTTATAGCTCTGCATTGTGTCACGTGGTGTAAACCCTATGGAGACGGTCGGTGTGTCTGTGTTATTTTAATTATGTTAATTAAAAAAGAAAAAAAACCTTTAGATTTTGACCATTTTCCCCACACAGACTGTCTGACAATATTGTAGGTTCTAGGAGTCATTTTTATGTTCTCTGATCTCCATTTCTTCCATTCATTTTTAATTGGCTTCAGTTCAGCTAAATAACCGGGGAACTGTAGCAGTTTTAATTTCTTTCTCTGAAAGCAATTAAGAGTTTATCTTTCTGGTTTGTCTACATCGTCTCCAGCATACTTTCAACAAGCTTCAGCGTGCTTTTCCTTCAGCAGTGGAGTCTTGTTCAACGAGGATTTATAGAAGCCATTGCATTTGAGTGCATTGCTTATTATTTTCATGGAAAAGACAGTTCTTGCTATTTCTTTGTCTTTCTGAAGCTTACTTGGAATGCTCCTTGGCTGTCCGTCAACTCCTTTGATTTGTCTGTCAGACGAAAAAAAAACTTTGGGTGCAAATAGATGTACATACCGTTCCTTTTATCCTCCATTTTATTTCCTCTAAAGATTATGTACCTAACTGAAGTCAAATTCCTTGTTTGTGGACAGAATCTTGGCCATTAAAGCTGATTCTGAAGTCTTGCAAGGAACGTTTGGCTGTGAGTGGTTCGTGGTGAATTTATGTTCTTTATTTCTCTGGATTATAGGTCCTTAAGCGAACAATGGGTGGGCCTGGGGGACGATGACAATATATCTTGCCTAAGAAATGGGATATCTCAACTGGTATCAAGTGCTAACTTGACAGCATCCAGTAAAGGCCGCTTGCTGCACCTCTTTTACTGAAAAAGGGTGAGAGTTGCATGTTCGGAGAAAATGTGTTTGAAGCTCCAACAGCCTTACGCAGCACGAGTTCAAACGCTGCAGAGCACAGCAAGCAATTAAACTGTCAGTCACGGCTGTCACTCAGTGGCAACATCAGAGCTTTTCACAGGCCCTTCAAAGTTATTTAATCCCATTAATGGAGCAATAATTTTCTAAAGTGACCATCAAACGTGTGTTGATGCTTATTTTTTCAAGCCAATATGCAACAGCTGTTGGTAAAAATTCAGTTAAGCGGTCTTTCACCTCACAAGCTTCAGCAGTTTGTTTATTCTTTGGGATGGGTTGTGAACTTGTTCTAAGGTTCACGATAAGGAATTTTGTCCAGCTATGCTAAAGCAAAGAAACGCAGCTACAGTCATGGTACAAAAGAAAGTGCATCCCTTTTTAATCATGCTGACATGTTGGGATTCTTTAGCATATCATGTCACATCTCTGAAAGAGCACAGATGATGCTGATCTGCACAATGTTTGTGTTAATGGGAAAAGGTTTTCTGAGATTTAGCGTTTGGATTAAAAACAGCCACCTCACCGCTGATAACATCTTCACAGTTTGAAAGTTTGACTTTTTACCCACTGACGGCCATTTAAACAACATTTTAGAATATAATCCAGCCACCACACAAGATGGTAACCTTCCCAACTGGAGTCTGTGGATCAAAATGTCTTTTTTTTACATACCTTGGTGCATAGAAATAAAATACATCATCACATCACTTAATAGTCTGGATAAACTACACACACACACGCACGCACGCACGCACGCACGCACACGCACACACACACACACACACACAACACTTTATTTTCTATACATAAAGGAAGTTATTTTTTTACAGAATATACATGCCATGAAAATTTATTTTAGAAATGAATACAGACTGTACCACTTTAAATAGTCCATTTTTAATAGCACAGTCACTGAGTATGTTAGGTTGATGAACAGGTTCTGTGTCTATGGTAATTTCATCTTTTATGAAGTGTTACAAATCTTGCAAATATTAATATTACCATGGTGATAATTAAAACCGGGGGTTGCACAGTGGCGTAGTTGGTAGAGCTGTTGCCTTGCAGCAAGAAGGTTCTGGGTTTGATTCCCGGCCCCAGTCCCCCTGCATGGAGCCTGCATGTTCTCCCTGTCCATGCATGGGTTTTCTCCAGGTACTCCGGTTTCCTCCCACAGTCCAAAAACATGACTGTCAGGTTAATTGGCCTCTCCAAATTGTCCCTAGGTGTGTGTGTTTGTGTGTTTGCATGGTTGTGTGTCTCTGTGTTGCCCTGCGACAGACTAGTGACCTGTCCCGGAACGATAGCTGGGGATAGGCACCAGCAACCCTCCCGACAAGGGTGCAAAGAAAATGGATGGATGGATGGATAATTAAAACCAGTGACAGTTTCAATTAGGGCACTTAAAGTATTTTTTTTTTTTAATTAAAGCTCAAGATGGAGAAGGAAGTGGATGCATTAGGAAAAAAATGATACAGTTTAGCACAATAAACATATACACCAAATAAAGTTACAAATACCACTGATGAGACATGGGAGGACCCTTTGACCTTCCACAAAATGTACTCAGTTTCTTTGCACTGAGACTCGCATATAGACAGGACACGGGAAGTGATGTGAAAGAGGCTTTTAGGTGTTCATATGTTTTGGACAAATCAAATAGGTGTGAGGTTCTTTTTTCTATTTTGGTCTTATTGTGGTTTTATAAAATCAGGTGTATTTGAGGTGTATGTGTTTTTTGTGCAAATAATCAGTGTACAGTCTGGTAGACATCAGACCAGTTAAGCAAATAATAGCTGTGAGAGAAGGTGTACTTTCTTATGATGATGACTGTAATTATGGTTGTAATTTTCATAATCAGTCATTTTCATCTCCCATGTAGTATTTTGGTTTGAGATATTCCACTAATATGACTAAGAGGAGGTTTTGGTAGATAAGACTGCAGCATTTCAACTGTTGTGGTGTAAGCATCAATTTCAAAGCTGTTCCATTATATGTTCAGCCTGTTAGTTGCAGTAATTGTTGCTTCAATGAAGTTGCATGTTACTGTTTATCACTAGCAGGAGAATTTCAGGCTGTGCGGCTTTAATTTCAAACCCTCAAGTTCGTCTGTTTGGGCATGTCTGTGCAGTGTGTAATTGTGTGCATCCTCAAGTGTTGTGTTGTCATCACAGTTGATGGAGTTTTTTTTTTCATTCATTCTTGAGTTTTTTGGTGTGAGTTTGAGAGAGAGAGAGAGAGAGAGCATGATGCTTCACCCTGCTTGGACCTTGTCATGTCACGGTGACCAGAAAGCAATTATCGTTGTATTGCCGTTTTGAGTAGGACCTCCTACACTCCTCTCTTCCTGCCGAGAGAAATGTAGTGAGTAAAAGGCAAGATGAGAGAGCCAAGAGAGAGGGCGAGTGAGAGAGAGCGAGAACTACAACGAGCCACAGAAAGAGGACTGATTATGAAAGACGGACTCGGAGAGGAATGAAGAGTGAAAGTCCGATGAGGGCGAGTGAGCAAAACAAAGACTTGGAAAGAGAGAATGTCAGGTTGACATTGCTGGATAGTTTGAGTGCTCTCCAGGACCCCAGCCACTGCGTCCCTCTGCACTTCTCAGAAGGCGCAATTCTTTCAATGCTGCAGGTTTCCAAACACAAACACATACTTCTACAGGAAGATCCAGGTTTGACTTTTGAGGGTGGTTTCTTAAATTGTATTTAACGTTATTTGTTTGAGCGTTGCACTCTACACTGTAAAAAGAGAACAGGTACCCCAACTTAAATATATCAAGTTAATTGGTCACAAGTAATCAAATTAAGTTCATGTAATTTAATTTACTATGTTTATTAATCTGTAAAGTTAAACAAATGCAAATAAAGTAAGTTGGACAAACCTCTTTCAATTACTTGTGACAAATTAACAGTTTTGTTTTTTTTTAACGTTGGAGCTCCATTCTACTTTTTCAGTATAATTAGATTGTCAGACAAAACTGAAGTGTTAAACATAATTCCCACTTTAGTATATGCTAAAAACAGGTTACTAAAAATGCAGAGCCTTGCAAAATTATTAATATTTCTTGACCACAATTTGTCCTATTAAAACCAGAAGCTTACCGTATCTGATAGATGTTTTCACACAAATAAAAATCTGTTAAGTGTGGTATAAAAATGTATTTAGAGCCTTTTAATTATAAATTCATCACAACCAATTACCTTCATTTGTCAGATTAGTGAACAGGCTGTTTAAGCCATTCTTGGAGGAAGGCTTGTCAGAGCATTGAAATAACTTCATACAGGTTGTAGCTCCACATTACAGCAGAACACGACTCCTAAAATATACAGTTTCTGCTTTTAGAAAAACTTGACCAGGAACTGATTTCAATTAAAGACTGTTCATGTCTGAGGGGATCATTTGAACTGAATTGCAACCTAACTAAATGATGCTGTTGAGATTAATAAAAAATAATGAGGGTAGTTACTAAATATGTAAATCCTAAAATAACGAGTTGGCTCAGTAAGTAAATATGCTCTGCAGATGACACTGCCCAGAATGATTGTGACGTGCTTCATGTTATTCACCGTCCAGATCTGGGACTCAAATGCTCTTTCTCAGATGGTATCCAGTTCAGCCTGGAGCGGTGGGAAGTTCTGCGCCACACTCTGACAAGCTGCTGGCCTCATTTAAATTTGAAATATAACATCAGAGCACTTCTTGCAGGATTGCTGTTTCAACAAATGTGTCTACTGGCCTGGAAAGCAACCATATTAAAATAACTCAGATTCAACTACCAGGAGATTTTCCTGGGATCGTGTTGGTCTCTCATCCTCCAATTAGTTTTAATATGCATCTATATTCGTTTCTGTTCATCATTTACTTTATCAATTTTATGTATTTCTTGGAAAGGTTCTGTCTGCCCATTGTATCATGACTGTAAGTAAAGTAAGAAACCAATAGCATTACTTAGAAGCCATTACAAAGTAATATCTATTTATATCCTTACAGATTTCTTCTGCCTTTACTATTTTGTTACAATGTGTCCATCTCAGTAGTTCAAGGTTTCAAGGTGAAAAGGTTTGAAAAGAACCTTTAAGCCAATAAAAGTATATTTATGCATAAATATAATTTTCATTAAGCCCACATTTCTGTTCTAAAATGTTTTTTATTGTTTTATTCATGTTTTATTTAATAAGTGCGCAAATCTAAGAAAATATCATGACAGAATACTCTGCCTGCCTATTTTCTCTCACACGTCTCTTTTTTCTGTTACATCCTATGATGAGGAACTTGACATCAATTCAGCCCTGAACTGCTTTTCATCGCATTGAGTAAATTCAAATCCGTGGGTATTTTTCTTTGTGTGTGAACAGAGCTGAGCAAGGAGCTGCGGCATTCCACTGTGGAGCTTCAGAAAGCAAAAGAAGAGAATGAACACCTAACTCAGCAGCTGACGTAAGTCTACCGAATGTGGCAAAGCAAACAGCTCTCTTGCAGAAACATGAAAACACACGTTTAAATGGAAACACAGGTGGATGGTGGTATTTGGAAAATGCTGGGTGAAGAACAGGTCACTGCTAGGCTCAATTCTCTTTGTTATTTCCCTCAGCCAATCAGAACAATCTGTGGAGCCTTGCTGACACCACCCAAACTAGGAAATGCTTGCGTTCCTCATGCTGGAGCAACTAAGCTGCAACAGCACAGGATTTGATGTATACACAGTCACTCAAAAGTCTAGCCAGGGATTTAAGGCATCAGAACAAATACAAATACACCCTGTGGCTCTTACATACCCAACTGATGAAATAACATTGGCTCAAAGAGTTTTAACAGCTTTGAGGGTTTTTTTTCCCCTAAATATGGTGGTCTTTAGACAACAGTATTCACATATTAATAACTAAGGAGGTCATATGCTGCAGATAAAGCCTCCATGGTTTGAATTGATGAATATTAATCAACATGGCTACATTAAAACAACCATGTAAATATGTCAGATTGAGCCTCAAGGGCTAATTTTCAACTGTAGTTCCCTGACAGGTCGATGGTAAAAAAAAAAAAAAATTAAGTAAAACAATTGACATACATATGAAAGAACATACAAAACATATAATTTACAGCAAATTACAAGAAATGATTAATGACGATACAAATGAGCAATTATTAATATCATGTCACATCCATTGAAAGAAAAAAAAAGCTAAAGTAGCTCATTTTGTATGACTTACATTCTTATTTGTGCATTTAAATTTGTGTATTCATTAACTGCCTTCTGGTGAACCAGACAACATTGATTATTCTACTATGTGCTGCATAACTCTGCTTTGAGACATTTTATGCTTGTTAATTTGGTCTGTGCTGACTAACTTTTACTCTTGTTGCAATACGCTGCAGTGCAGTGGATCCTCTTCTTTCAAACACATATATATACAAGTTCTTACAAATGCAAGCGGCACCTTAATGTCCAAAGCTTGATTTGTTTTCCTCTCTCACACAAATGTTCTGGGTAGTTATATCAAGCACTTCTCACCATCCTGACTTTGTTTTGCCAGTAGCCTCCACATGTTGATGCTATTTCCACATTACATGGTTTGTGTAAGATTTTCTCTGCTTTTCCTCAGGAAGCTGATGGATGCTGAGAAGCCTCCACCAGCCTCTCGACCCGAGAGGCTGATGTGTGCAATCTCTTTGATTGCACACATCAAAGAGATGTGTGCAATGTGGGACAAAAGTGCAAACCTTTAGTGTGCACCAGCATCACCTCAACAATCTGTTGTCTCCCACTAAATAACTTGGTACAGAAATAATGTAATAGTGCTTGTTTTAAGCACGGGCTAGAGAACCTCTGGGGGAACCATGACTGCTGCCAGACAGTCTAAACACAGTGACATAAGGAGCACCAGCAATGCCGAAATTTGTGGCCCTTTTATTGGGTGAGCACTCCATGATGTTCTCCCTCAACAACAGTGACTTTTATTTTTTTTTTTTACAAAAAGTAATTCTTTTCTATAAAAAAAATTAAATAACTACACTAATTTCCCTACCTCTTGTTTTTCTATTCACCTAAATGCTGAAATACAGTTTATTTTCAATTTTATGTACGCTTAGGAGGAGATAATTTCTTTTTGTTTTTGATTAAAAATTGTTACAAGACAAATTTTCAAGATACAAATTCCAAAATTAATTATATTCAGTGGTTAAATTAGATACTTTGGTAAGGATAAAAAAAAACAAACAAGATAAGAGGTGACCCCACTCACTACAATTTAAACTTTGATGATGGAGGCTTAAACAAAACTCATCCACAAAAACTCCAGACATTAGCCACTGTCCCAATATGAGCTCCCCAAAAGGAAAAATCTGAACTTATCTGCAGCTTTTTTATAGTGACATTTTTGATTATCAATACTGGATCATTATCCCCACCTACAGTATTATGTATTTAGTGCTAGCTGGCTCAGCATCACCTGTAGTATGCTGACATAATTATGGAAGTTTACCCAAATATACTTACAGAAACCTCTGAAAGAATCTGTTTTATTTAAAACAGTAGCATTCCTGTGCATAGTTCACAGAACACCTTAGATCACCTTAAACTTTTATGGTCAGATTAACTTCAGATGTGGATTCAGACCCTCATCAGATACAGATTTATGCCTTGTACAGCTCATGCTAAGAAGAATGCTTTCCTACTAAAGTGGGATCTTTTGCCATTCTATTAAGCCTCCAAATCTCAAGACAACTATTTACATTTTGATGTTAGTGATATGTTAGTGACTTTGTTGTCTGTCCTGAGGAGTTGCATTTTGATATGGATCAATAAGTTGTTGTTTTGCTTCCATTTATGTGTTTGTGATAATCTCCAAGCGTATCTGGTGTTTAACTCACCCAGAGTCAGACAACAAAGAAAACTGTACTATTGTTGGCCTAAAATTTCAAAGATATTTCTCTATCACATTATCCTGATATAGTACAACAACAAGGCACAGCAGAGTGAATACATTTTGTCACTAATCTATCATTTTTGAATGTTTCTGGGCAGCACATTTCAAATGTTTATGTGCCTGGGTTATAGTGTTATTTTATGCAGCAGCAAATCCTTCAAACCTTGTCTTGATGACATAATTTATAACATTTGCAAAATGAACCTTCTTAAAAATGTGTCCAGCCTCACAGGGATACACAAACACTCCTCCACACATGAAGGGAGTAAATGTTAAAAGCACGAATCTCCCAGATAACCAGCACTTTAAAGAGCTTCATGACCTGAGTACACAGATAAAGAAAAATTGTTTTCACTTAATGTTTCCTAATTTTCCAAAGAGTGCCAGTGGACCACAAAAATGTAAAAAGGTGTTTGTACTTAGCGTTTGCAAGGAAAGATAATTAGTCATGGCATGTAATTAAGTTTTGACTAAAGTCCGAGAGGTTAGAGTCCTTGTCAAACGGTGTTTTTGACTAAAGTCCGAGAGGTTGGAGTCCTTGTCAAACGGTGTTTTTGACTAAAGTCCGAGAGGTTGGAGTCCTTGTCAAACGGTGTTTTTGACT